>NC_143521.1:52293526-52564418 GCF_031878675.1 Megascapheus bottae
TTTTCTTTGGTGCTTGAACTCAGGGTCTGAGTGCAGCCCCTGAGCTCTTTTGTTAAAAGGCTATTGCTCTACCATTTTGAGCCATAGCTTCATTTCTTGTTTTCTGGTTGTTAATTGGAAATAAGAGTCTCACAGACTTTCTTTCCAGGGCTGGCTTTGAGCTGAGGTCCTCTGATCTCAGCCTCCTGAGTAGCTAGGATTACAGGTGTGAGTCATCAATGCCCAGCAAATCCTTATATGTATTTTTTGTCAGTTGTGGGGCTTGCACTCAGGGCCTGAGCACTGCCCTTGGACTTTTCTCAAGGCTAGAGCTCTACCACTTGAGCCATAGCACCACCTCAACCTTTTTCTATGTATGTGGTACCAAGGAATCGAACCTGGGTCTTTGTGCATGGTAGGCAAGCACTCTACCATTAGACCAAAACTCCTGGCCCAAATCCTTATATTTTTAACTTTTACCAAACCTGAAATGAAATGAAGTGTGGAAATAACAGGTAGTATCTGCCTTTAAACAAATATCTCTCTGTAAGCAGATTTTATTTTCACCTTGTTTCTTCTTGTGAGCAGTTGATAGATTGTATATTTACCATGTGCCAGGTACTTTGGGACTATTAGACTGTGAGGAATGAGAAAGACCCACGACTGTACTCAGAAAGCTTGGGGTCTAACAGACAGCAGTTAGGATCTTTGTTTCTGCAATAATCTGCAATCAATTAATTGCACAGGCTGCCCATTTTTGTAGCTATACTCATGGGGTGCTCACCAAATTCTTCTGATTCCCAGAATCGTGATCACACACACATACGATTCCTAGATAGAGCTTTCTCTTTTTAACTAGATACATTCAAAAGGGAGACAAGGCTTAAAGGTACTCTATACAAAATTTGAAGTTAGAATCTGACCTGCGAACATCTGCCACATCTACAAAGGGTTTGTTGTTGTTGTTGTTATTGTTTGTTTCCTCTTAGAGCATGGCTATGTATATATCTATATATCTATATATAGATATATAGATATATATATGGAGAGGAAAGCAGAGGGGTCATTGTGGCGTTCTCATGCATTCCCGTTCTAGGGCAACTCTCTTCCCTTTAATTGAGAGTAGATCCACTAGATTTCCACTTGGGCTTGGTAGCCATCACAGCTGCCTCTCCCTTCCTGTCAAAGCAAGAAAGGGGGAGAAAATAGTCCAAAGTGCATCCCAGTAGGGATGGAAGAAAATACTAAAAAAATAAGACTGCACTGCCAGTCTTTCAACTTGCTCATTTCTGATGTTATTTCATAGCCTCAGGAGAAAACAAAACCAAAACCCAACAAAAACAAAATAACAGAACAACACCTTGGAATGCCAGAGTCTATGGTAATTTATTTTCTTAGAAGAGCTTCCTCCTATGTCTCTTTACTCTGGAGGATTTGATTTGCCATCAATATTTAAAATGAAAATAAAGTAGTTCTTAAAAAATAAAGATCACTTAAAACATAATGCTACTTGAATGTCAAGAAGCCATTATGTTTAATAGCATTTTTTAAACTATTAAAGTTGAGTGGTTACTTTTTATTTTGCATTTAGTCACTCATGGGAGACATTTATTTAGTCTTAAAGGCTACAAATAGTGATACTGCTAGTTGAGAAGTTCTCATTTTGAATAATGGTTTCATTTATATAATATATCTTAGTGTAATATATTCATATCTTACAGAGAAATGAAAAATATATAAACTGTTAGGATCAAGTATGCTCAGAAACTCATGCCCTTAAAGCTATAGGATTGTGAAATCAAGCAACATAGCACTTAGCAGATGTATATCTGAAATATGTGTGTGTGCTCATGATTGTACATATGTGTGTAGCCACTTCTGGGTAAAGAGATTGCATTAAATACAAAGAAAAAGGGCTATACCAATGAGGTTAGGGTATTTCTCCATCCCATGGTATAATGTAAAAGCATAAGAGCTGGAAAGAGAAATCTAGAATATAGATAACCTTTTTACTCCTAGAGTTATTTTATAAAATTATCATGTTGGGTTACTCAAGCAAACTGGTAGCCACTTTCAAAAGAAAGATTTAGTTTTTTTTAGTCTACTATCAGATGCATAGACTTCAATAGTGTGACTTCTACATCTCTCAGAGAAGAAGATGATAAATTCTGGACCAAAATGACATCATTTTCTGACTCTAGTTATTATTATTATTTTTTTAGTTCAAATCAGAAATACAGACCACATTGTAAACCCAGCTTGAGACGTAAGTATGTGCTGTAGAGAGCAAAAACTATAACTCTGCTAGAGATGGCATCTGATTCTTGAAAATTCGTAGTTCTCTAGTCTTGTAATCTAGGCCATCTTGTTTGTGATAGTCTTTGCTGAAAACAGCTTGTCACTTACTCTATGTCAAGCCTTATGTCCCAACACTTAGGGGTTTCATCAGCTAAACTTGTTTTATGAAAAAGTAACAGAAAAATCAAGTAGTGGATGAATCCACCGTACAAACCATCTCACAAGTTGTCAATTACTCTCTGTGTCTCAGCTTTGTGTCTTTGGTATTGCTGAACATAACCATGTCATTAGAACAGGTTTCTGAACCTTAGTGCTACTGACACTAGAGATTGGAACCTTCTTTATTGAGGGGAGGGGAAACAACTTGTGCCCCTAGGTCATATAGGTGGAGAAAGCATCCCTACCCGTTACCCCCTCATATTGTGACAACCTAGAATGTTTCCAAATGTTGCCAAATCTTTCTCATGCATCTTTGAGGAACAGAGAAGAACTGGAAGAGGTTGAGATGGCCACCACATAATCTGCAAGTCACGTCCTTCTCGATTCAGACCAGCAGGTTAAAAAAGAAACAAAAGAAAAGCGAAACACCAACACCAACAAAACACTCTTGTCCAAAATTTCCAAGCAAAACCATTCTGAACATTCTGAGGGTCACTCTCTTAAACCTTTCTAAGTAGCTCAGCCTATCCTTGAAGCAGTCACCTTGAAGTTGCCCTTGAAGCCAGCTCTGATTGGCAGGTGCAGGACACAGGTTGTTCCCAGGCATGGGGATAAAACACCACAGCCACCATGTAGCTGGAGAGCTGTGGGGAGAAAGAATCTTCAGATAGCAAAATTAGGGAAGCAGTTTAAGGAGGGGTAGAGACTAGGTTAGGCCAAGAACAAAGATCGACCACAGAAAACTAATCCATTATTTTCACAAAAGCCCTCTGAAGGAAGGAGGGACTGAGGGAGAGAGGGAGGGAGGCAGAGAATGAGGGAGAGGAGAGAGAGAGAGAGAGAGAGAGAGAGAGAGAGAGAGAGAGAGAGAGAGAGAGAGAGAGAGAGAGAGAGAGAGCCCAATGTCATACAACTAAGAAGGGATCTGCTATGCTATCATTTTATGATCTCATTCAAAAGTAACAGATGAAAAATAGCATAGAAAAAATGCCTTTCTTTCTGTAATCTTAGAGTTGCCCAGCCCAGACTTCATAAATGGTGACTGGAAACATGGCTCAAGTGGTAGAATGCTTGCCTAACAAACATAAGTACTGAGTTCTAATTCCAGTACTGAAAGAAAGGTGATCAGGTACTTTCACTGCTTCTGCCACAGAGTGAGAGATCTCTTCTACATAGTTTGACTTAACATGAAAATTAAAATATATTTCTTTCCAATTATAGTTTCATAAATGGTCAAATGATGTTTTTACAACAATGCTACTTTAGCATTAACCTCTTCTTCTGGTTCATTATGAGTTAATAGGATTTTTATGCTAACTTGGGAAACTAGTCATAATGTCAGAAGCTCTTTCTGTTGGAAAACACATTCTGCATACTAAAACTATGGCTTCCCAGCAATCTTTTGGAATGCAGCACATTTGTAAGCTGGGGGTTGTCGGTGTTATGAAACCAACACTGTACTTTCAGTTGATTTATTTCTTCCAGGAGACTTGAAGTATTTGTTCAAAGTTTCAACCTGCTGGTTGAATTTCTAATAATAATGAAATTTACACAAGTTTCTATGCTACAGATCAGAAAATGGCTCAAATCTAAGACTATATATATAAAACCATGAGCACTTACACAATGAATCAGAGGGATCTCGTTGTCACTAATCATCCCTATTCCCATTTTTAATCAAAGGGCTTTGTTAATCATACCTGGACAGGTTATGCATCACTATAACTAAAGGGATTTCAACTCAATATTGAGCTCAAAGTTGATTTACTCCCATTAGCAAACACAGGGGAGTATGATTGTTTTACTTGTGAAATGTACTGATTTTATTTAAAGATATCAAAACCATGAAGGCAGAGACAGAGACAGAGGAGAAGGGAGGAGAGGGAAGACAAAAGGAGGGAAGGGGAGAGAATTTCTGATCAGATTTTGGATCTCTCTTTTTACTGGAAACAGATTTTAGATACTTTTGGAAGTGGGATAATACTGGCTATAAAAATCTCCTTACATATATCCCACCAATATCTTCAATAATTGAACATGTTCCTTACAAAGAAGCTACCATTTTTTCTTTGTTGTGTATTTCTCAATTATTAAGCTACTCTTTCTACCTAATGTGAGTTGTATGTGTTGAAGAATTCCCATTAGTTGAACTTGGTCAACATTTCTGCTTTCTGCAGGGGTCTCTTTTGGGTGAGTTTATTCTCTTAAAGATATGAACAATATCTATTTACAAGATGATTAATTTTTTACATCTGAAAACTGGTACCTTTGGAAATACATTTCTATCAAGAATGTTCAAGAATTTTTTTTAAAAAGCAGCTGCCCAGAATCTGGAGAGAAATAGCTGCAGTGTTTTATAATTTTTTTGTACTGTTTAAGGACTGTGCTGAAGGAATTTGAAATGAAGATGATTGACATTGCTCAGCTTTTTAAAAAAAATGCTGCACACATGGTCTTTTTTTAAAAAGACTTCTCTGCAAGCAAAACATAATTGCTCTCTACTTCTGTAAAGGTTTCCCTTCAAAAGAATTGCATTTTCCTGATATAACTGATTAAAATAAATTAAATGAACCACTTACTTATTCTTCCAGTTTGCAAACTTTGAAATTTTTAACAGGTTTTTATACAGGCTTGCATTATGCTTCTCTACCTACTATTTGGTAAAGTATATTATAAATGCACTCTTGAAAAACCTAGATAACAATGTTCCCAATGAAGGAGAAAAAAATGATGCAAGGTCTAGCCCAGAGACCATCAGACCTTGCTGCTTAGCCGTTAAGAAGATCTCTTTTCTGGCTTCAAATCAGTTGGTTCTTGCTAAAATGGGAGCTTCCTTGGGTAAAATGGTATATTCCTTTCAACATTTTTGTTGTGTTTGTTTTTGTGTTTGTGGGGCTTGAACCAGTACCAGTCTGGGTACTGTCCCACAGATTTTCCACTCAGTGCTGGCACTACCGCTTTAAGCTACAGCTCCACTCCCTGCTTTTTGGTAGTTAATGGGAGATAAAGGTTACATGGATTTTTCTTGCTCAGGTTAGCTTGGAACTGTGATTCTAAGATCTCAGCCTATTGTAGCTAAGATTACAGGCAGGAGCCTATGCTTTTCAATGCTTTAGTACCATGTTTCAGTAGGTTTTTTGTTTTTTTGTCAGTCGTGGGGCTTGAACTCTGGGCCTGGGCACTGTCCCTGAGCTCTTCAGCTCAAGTCAACCGCCCTACCCCTTGAGCCACAGCACCACTTCTGTTTTTCTGGTGATTAATTGGAGATCAGAATCTCCCAGACTTTAGTGCTCAGGCTGACTTTGAACTGAGATCCTCAGATCTGAGTAGCAAGGATTATATGCATGAGCCACTGCACCCAGCTAGGTTCAGTAGATTCTTATGATCAAAATAAATTCTCAGGCTAAGTTTCCATTCCTCTATGTTCTATGATTATTAGCTTCATTATCTATCTATCTATCTATCTATCTATCTATCTATCTATCTATCTGTATCTGTTATATTATATATTATGTTATTACATTGTAAAAATTCATACTATTGAATTACTATTCTAATTATATTAATATTTCATTATTAATTATGTTTCACATAGGTATTACAAAATGGACTTATTTCAGTGTGTGTGTGTGTGTATGTGTGTAAACTGTAGCTTGAGCTCAGAATCTCATGCTCTTGCTTGTTTTTTTCACTCAAGTCTGCTGCTCTATCACTTGTTATCCCTTCATATCTGACTTTTTGCTGGTTAATTATAGAAATCAGAGTTTCATGGACTTTCCTGCTCAGGCTGGCTCCAAATGGAAGTATCCTCAGATCTCAGCTTCTTGAGTAGCTAGGCCAACAGACATGAGCTACCAGCACCTGACTCAAGTAGTTTTTTTTATAATAAAGTTCCAACTAAGCATTGTTATGATTGATGCCATTTATGAACACACACGGCATTTTAGTGGTAAATTGATGTCCCTTACACTAGGGAAAATATATCCTGAGTTTATAAAACTATTGCAAAATAATAGCTACTTGGCTTAATGTAACCTGTTGTTGAGTTTGTGGCAGTTTTTTTTTTTTTTAAAGAAATCATGCATTGATCAGTTGCATGACTGCAGAGTGACTATAAGCCAAAATGGGGAGGGAAGACAGAAAAAACAGAAATCAATTCAGAAAGATAGAATGGCAGACAAAATATCAGAAACAATCAACTCATTTTCTGTTTTCTTTCTAAATTATAGACCATACGTCATTCTGTGTGTGTGTGTGTGTGCGTGTGTGTGTGCGTGTGTGTGTGTGTGTATGCGTTGTCACCAAGTATTATAAACCTTATATATGTAATCGGTGGTTATATGTTTTTTTCTTTGAGAAAATTTTGGGAGAGTTAAAGAGGGAGCGAGTCAGATCTTTAAAACATTCTGATCAGGTTTCCTCCAGGGTCTTGCTGCTGGAAGGATGTCTTATGGGTAAATTTCCACTCTCTCAGCAGGGAGTGGTTTTTTTTTTTTTTTTTGCATGAACTGACTCCCAGGAGAAAATGGTATTCCATACAACAAAGCCCAAGCAGTGAGTCATATTAAACTGGCCAGGATGGGGGAGGGGTGACATTGACCTGGAGGGTGTGTGAGCGGGGGAGGGGGAGGAAGGGTAGAGGACACAATTTACTTTCTGAAAACTGACTTCAGCTCTCTCGGAAATGAAAAAATCTCCCAGATCTCTATGTTTCCCCTGCAATGCTTTTGTATTATAAGTCTTTGCAATGTGTCATAAGGATTTTCTAGGATTGAAATGAAGACTAGCAGTCAAGGGAAGAAAAATCAAGTCTCTGACAGAAAAAAAAAAGTTACAAAAACTGTCACCTACCATTGTTCCCTATAATAGCCACCATCATTGATAGGATGGATGAGGCTAATTTCATAAAGCCATTTACTGCTCAGCATAGAATCCAGACTTGAAAAGGTACTTATTTGAGAAGCAAGTCATTTTTTTGGTATGAATTTGCATGTTTCAAATACAATACAGTGTAAAAATGGATTTTTCTCACATCAACTAAAACAACTTAAATCTCAAAATTTTCTGTTTTCCAGAAAGTTAGAGGGATTCTCGGACCATCACCAGTGTCATGTTTCCAATTGTTTCAAGGCTATTTCTTGATCAAATGATGACAATTTTTTTTGCAGTGTTATCCTTTTCATTATCGTTTTTTTATTATTATGAATACTACAAGCGCCAGGCCCTAAACTTCCCAGGATTTATTGATAAGGGCATCTTCCACTTGTACTGTCTCATTTTTATTGCTGTTTTTATAATGGTTTCTAACTAATAAAATGTTATCTTATTCATTTTGTTTATGTGTAATAAATCAGAAGCCTTCTTTCTCTTCTGCTAGGCAGTTATGGATATGCAGGGGTGGGGGGAGAATGGCTCAATGTGTTAAACCCATGATGTCTTTTGCATACAAATAGAAATTAGTACAAGAGCATTTCATTAAGGAAAGTATTGCTGTTTCTGCCTGACCTAGGGAAAATTAATATTCTAAATACAAAAGTCACGTGACTTGGGGTTTTGCTTCTTCCCAGCAACTGAAGCTGTGAAAAGATGTCTGTCATAGCACCTAGATTTCTTCTCAGTCCCTATAACATTATTTTCTTGATGAAGGAAATAGATATGGTGGAGAAAATAATACATGTAGTTTTTAGGCAGTTTAAAAGACCCTGGGTGTTAATTCACTGAATAGATATTTACTAAACCTCTAGGATGCTGCATTAAGCAGGGAGAGGGGAGCAAGAGACATTGTCCCTCCCCCAACAAGCTTATATTTTCCTAAAGGAAAGACAGAGGAAACAAATGATTCTATCAACAAATCTCTAATTTTGATCGAGATAAGGATGGGGAAATAAAGGAGCATATATCCCACTGAGTTTCTTTCCCTCCTTATTTTCTTCATTCAAAGACTCAGCCTGCCTCTCAGGCATGGTGCCTGATGGGGGTGAGGGGATGCAGAGGCAGGCTGGAAAAGGGGGCTGTGTTCCTGTGTCTCCCACTCCCAGGCCTCTAAGGGTGAGCTGCTGGGGATGCTGGGAAACTGCAGGTCCAGTAGCCACAAGCAATTGGCAGGCTGCAGTCCTCCTCCCTCAATGTTAGGAGGCTGCCGAGGCACCCCGTGGCATGGTCAAAGGGAGGACAGGAGACATGACCTCTGGAAGAGCACAGTTCTAGTGGACAAGGGCAGGGGCCCTGCACTGGCTGGAGGGGAGTCCTGGCATGCTTTTGCTAAGGCGATTTTTAGAAAATGGAAAGCACTGCAAGAATTGGAAAAGGGGACAGGGGCTATGGTGGACCTGGAAGAGCATCCACCTTACTTTTTTTTTAAGTTTCCGTTAACCAAAAATGTGAAATGGAAAACTATAGCAATAAAGTTACTAAGTTTTAACTCACACAATTTGAGTAGCAGGATGAAATCTTACACAGTGCTACTCTGCCCTGAAAGGCCTGCCCTTTGTCTAGCAGAGCCACATGGTAGGGGCTACTTGACTATTACTCAGGGTCATGGTTGCCACATCAGCTATTACAGTGTTTGTGTTAAACTAACCGACTTGTAGGGAAGAACAGACACCACTCACCTCCTTTTCTTATAACACATAGGGATTAAATTGTCTCAGATCACCCAAAGAAGGGTGAATACAGCCCAATAGTGTATCTATAATATATATCCATCTATTATATATACTATAAGTATTATAGTATATATAGTAGTATATATTATATATAATATACATACTATATACTATATAGTATAGTATGTATAATAGATGTATATATAATATATACTTATATATTATATTATATATAATAATATATATTGAAAATAGTGTATATAATAGTATATATATACAGAGAGAGAGAGAGAGAGAGTCTCCTGGAGCTTAAACTCAGGGCTTAGATGCTGTCCCTGAGCCTCTTTGTGCTCAAACACCACTTCCAGCTTTTTCTGAATAGTTAATTGGAGATAAGAGTCACATAGACTTTTCTACCCAGGCTGGCTTGATACAACAGTTCTCAAATCTTAGCCTCTTGAGTAGCTAGGATTACAGGAGTGAGTCACTGGTGCCTTTTTGAAAGGCAGTATGAAAATTGGGGACTTGCACTGGTAGGCAGATGCTTTCCTGAGCCATGTCTCCAGCTATTTTCTCAGTGTTCCAGATAAAGTCTTTACTTCCTGCCTGAGTTTGGGTCTATATTCGGCTTGCTATCACTGCTGGTATTAAAGGAGTTCCATAGTGTGTGCGGCTTTGCTCTGGGAACGTGGAGTCTCATGGACTTTCCTGCCTGTCTGGAACCCTGATCTTCCCAATGTTTGTTTCCCATGTAGCACGAATGGTAGGCATGTGCCATTGAGACCAGCTATAGGTTGAGAAGGGGTCATGTGAGCTTTTTGGTCTGGGTTTACCTTGTACGACAATTCTTCTGATCTCAGTCTCTTAGCTAGGTAGGATTGCAGATGTAAGCCAATGATGCCAGAGCTTCATATGAATTATATATGTGTGTGTGTGTGTGTGTGTGTGTGTAATCAATTTAAAAAGGTATTTTCTCTTTCAGTACTGGGGATCAAATCCAGGGCCTTGCACTTGCTAGGCAAATGCTTTATCACGAAGCCAGTCTGGGCACAGGGCATTAGAGTTGCTGAGACTCTTATCTCCAATTAACCACTAGAAAACCAGAAATGATGCTGTGGCTCAAGGGCTAGGGCAGTAGGACAGTGCTCAGACGCAGAGTTCAAGCCCCACAACTGACCAAAAAAAAAAAAAAAAGTTCCAGGGGATGGAAATTCTGCAGGGACATTCTAAAGGGAGAAATGTCTTTTCCCTTAACAGAGCTATTGACTAGGATGCCACTTCTTCCTTTGAAAGTTTGAATGTGTAAATATGGGGCTCAGATTTCTATAGGTAGCTTGCTCTCCAGGTTTATCGCCTTCCAAGTAAGTTGCTGGGATTGTATCTCTGCTACTGTCCCTCACACACATGGATCTACCCTAGGCATACAGAAGGCTTAGAAGAATGCTTGCCTCATTGTTAGCACTTGGTAAACACTACCTTGTTTCATTTGTCTGTTCACAATTACTGTGAGCTTGCAATAGGGCAGTTATTGGGCCTAGCAGTGAGAGGACAGGGAGAGTAAGAAAGACAGGCTCCTAGCCAGGCGTGGTGGCTCACACCTGTAATCCTAGCTACTCAGGAGGCTGAGATCTGAGGATCTCAGTTCAAGGCCAGACCGGGCACTACAAAGCCCCAGAGACTCTCATCTCCAATTAATCACCAGAAAACCAGAAGTGGCTCAAGGGGTAGGGTGGTAGCCTTGAGCTGAAGAGCTCAGGGATAATGCCCAGGCCCAGAGTTCAAGTCTCATGACCAACAAAAAGAAAAAAGACAGGTTTTGTTCCCTAAAGAGATTTGTAAGACATAAAGACTAATCTGAGATCCATCTCTTCATGTATTTCATGACACATGTTTCATTCATGTGAGATCTGCCCCACAATGCCTGCCATGGTGGCTTGCACGTAGTCAGTACTCATTAAATGTACACTGAAAGGAAATGCCGGAGAAACCTTCATTATAGACCTGCAAGTACAAACCCTAAACCTCAAAATGGAACAGAGTAGCAAAACTCATGGAGAGACAGTGCCATGGTGGTGATTACAAGACCTAATGTGGGCCTCAGAAAAATTGTCCTGCAAATTATTGGGCTCTGTTATTTTTTTTTATGTGACCTTCAGTGAGTTGCTCTTCCCTTGACCCTAACAAGAAAATACCTTTCACATTAGCTGTGTTATGAGGAATTAGATGAGAGGAGGGAGCTTATTTATATAAGGTATTATCCATAGTGTGTTGTCTAGTTGTATATAACACAGAATACAGTGTATTTTATATAGCACATTACTTAGAAGAAAGTGACTCTAATAGATTATAGTTATTTGTTACTGAGGGATTTCACTGACATAAAATATTCACTTTGTATTCATTTGCATGCTTTACTTTAACAGACTGTAGTCATTTCAGATGCTCAGTTCCTGAACATTCTCTGTTTGCAGAAGCCCAAAGAGGGGGCAGGTATTTCCAATGCCCTCTCCCTAACAGCGAGATCCTGGAGGCACGCTTCAATGTGATGCACCAAAAGTCCTGCCTCAGAGTATGACTCATTAACAGAATGATGTGCAGAGACAGAAGCAGACATTATTTCTGGCAGCCTTTGCTGGATGTCAGAAAGCCCAGAGCCGCTGAGCCCACAGTGGAGAGGGCTGGGAAGTTGGATAGTTCTGAGCCTAGTTCTTCCTTCCTCAAAGCCATTCCTTGACTGCTGGACCTCTGTCTGTACCTTCCCATTCTCTTTGAATCAATTGGCGTGATTTCTGTTATTTTCAGTAATGACCCACGGTGAAATATCGAATGTGAGAATTTCTAAGCCCGAGCTTAGAATCTTATACTTTTATGGAATGCCTTATGAGATATCGAAGGTTATCTGTATTATTAAAAAGTAAACCTGAAAATAAAAATCAATATGAATCTTCTCATTTATTCTTCCTAAACCATTAAAAGCTAGATGCCTAGCTATGAGGCTAACATTAAAAAAAAGAACTTTTATTTTATGTTCTTTGAGTGTGTCAAAAAACCAGACATGATGTTGCTTAGATATTATTTTCAAGATGTCATCTCACTTCATGGCAATCTACACTGTATGCGAAACTCATGAAAATGTTGATTATAGGCCAATACATGAGGCCAATACCAAATCTAAATCTAAAATATGCCCCAGCATTTTGTTTTTACAATAGCTTGCTTTTGGAAAGCAGTCTTTGTGAAAAATATTGTCTTAATCTCAGAAAAGGGTATTGTTTTTGTTTACTGATTGGTTGGTTGATTGGTTGATGATATTTAGGTAGTTTATAGTTAAGACTCTTTTTTGCTATCTGGAAGATAGTTTCAATAGAGTCTAAAGGTGACCTAGGTTTTATACCATTTCCTTCAGGGAAAATTGGAGACTTTTATTGCTCATGTTATCTTATGTGTTAAACAACAAACAGAATGAGAGAGAAACAGTGATGAATTTATGGGCACAAATAAATTTGAGGGACACGGGAGATGATCTGGTCTAAACCAAAGAGCCTTTCTCATATGCAACAACATTAATCAAAGGGTGGGTGTGCATAAAGCATTGTTGGGAATATTTATGAATTAGCATCCTAATTCAGTGGCAAAGAGTGCAGTGGGGAATGAGGAATATCTGTCACAAGAGCTAGCCTGCAGATGAATGTGATGTATGTCGAGGATACACCCTTGGTCTAATGATCCTGTAGGCTCTCTGGTAGAGAACAGCAGCCCAGAAAGCTGAAGGGATAAATAGTTCTCTGGATCCTTGCAGAATGTGAGTTCACTATCTGAATTCAGCTTCCTTTATATTCATTGCTGCTTGTGATAGGAGAATAGCAAGGCCGGATACAGGGTCAAGACATATGTAGAGTTGAACGTCAGCTTGCCCTTTTATTAACTTGTCGCAACCAGTCTTGTGAATTAGTGAAACCATTTGCCATATACCCGAGAGAAGATCTTAGGGGGAGAAATGGTTTGTCTTGGTTCACAGTTTCAGTGGTTTCAGAGGTTTCAGTTGGGCTTGGTCCCATGCTATGGAACTGTGGCTAGATTGCATATCACGGTGACTGGCACTCCGGTAGTTCAATCATTTCCCCCAAAGCTCCTCCTCTGAGGTACTCTTTATATTGGAACCTAAGTCTTCAATGCATGTATCTTTTGGGGAAAGCTTGATACCTCATCTACAAGACTCACCATAAAACAAAATTAATCACTGTTCTGTCCCATTAAGTTGTCACCACTCACATAATATATATTTCTTGTGTATAACTCATGTTGATCAAGTAACAGGGCCAGACCCTAGACTGGAGTGGAACTTGTATCTAGTAATTAAATGAGATTAAAAAAATTGTAGCTGGGCTTGATGATAACCATTCCCAATAAGACTTGCCCCAGGATATCCTTCCTACACTGGAAAGGTCATGAACAGTACCCAGGGGTGATTATAAAATACTGGCTCTCTCCTCAAATGGCAGGGTCATTCGGGATCTTCTGCTGTACCTCCATGGTCTCAGTCTCTCCTGATCCATTCCCTCCTCTTTACCTTCTTCCCGTGCACAAGCAAGTGAAGAATGAAATTCAGAAAGGATAGAGCCTATTGATTCTCAAATTCTCTTTCCCTCTTCTCCCCTTCCTCATTTACCCCTCCTCTTGTCTGCCCCTTTCCTTCTTTTCCTCCTCCTCTCCCTCTCCCCCCTCATTCTTACAAAGAGAAAAAGGATTCTAAAATCTACTCTCATTGAGCTTCTTAGGGAAATTATTTGTAACAGAACCACAGAACAACCCACCACCTAGCTGCCATCTGCACATCTCCTTCCAATTTCCATTCCATAAACTCAAGGAAAATGAAAGTAGCGATTCATCAGGAAAAGACTAGTTAGGTAAGAAACAGCTTCGCTTCACCTTGTGAGAAGAAAAGGAAAGAAATCAAAATATGATGAATTAAAACTGTCAAAGATTTCAGGGGACAATTCTTAGAATCTGGAGAGACTTATATTTATGGGAACCATTCTGGTAATTTGAACCAGAACTGAATTAAGCTCTTGCCTTCCTATGTTTGATTATTTTTCCCAGGTGGCTCACACTCTTACACTATTAAGGACGAGCTAAATGCCAAGGGAAGTTTTGAGATTGCTTTATTTCCTGTTTAGTTTTGCATGTGCCATGGAAAAATGTGCATATGAAAATTCTATTGTGTTCTGCCACCTACGGCTCACCATCAAGAATCCAGAGGATTTTCCTAGCATAGGATCACAACAGCTCAATATGCATATAAAATGATTCTAAGTACAATGAACTCTGAGATATGGAAATGAGGTTTTACTTTGTGGTTGTTATTTTTAAATATACCATGCGGAGTTATTTCTTTTTTCTTTTGTCACTGTATTTCTGTTGTCACTATTTAATTTTGGTACCTAGTGTATTGTATATACATTAATTTGAAGTAGGGAAGAGAAGGAAACAACAACGTGGTGAGACAAAGAAGAAAGGGCGAATCAGTGCAACAGAGTATCACAGAGTGTTGTGCCCAGGCTGAGTGGACATGATCCAGCATGAATGAGAGCCATATCTCTTGTACTTAAACAAGGAGGTCATAGTCTACTTCTTGATGTGATTGCTTGCATTTGGCCAAGGCTTGGTAATACCAGTACATGTGTTGTGTGACACACACACACACACACACACACACACACACACACACATGCACTTGCTGGTCTTTGTGTTTGGACTCTGAGCCTCATGCTCTCTCTTAGCTTTTAAACTCATGGCTGGTACTCTTACCATACAACTCTATTCATGAACTTTTCTGCCCAACCAGAGTGATCTCCATTTCTCAGCCTTCTCCTGAGTAACTAGGACTATGGGGATGAGCCACCACCACGCAGTCATGGTATTATTTTCTAGACCATTGACTGAGAGATGCCAGTCCTAGTTTTGGTAGTTTGGTGCCCAGTGGTGGTGCTCAAAGCCTGCAGCTATTGTCAATGTCTAGAGCAGAGCTAAGCACAGACTTCTCTGTCTAGAGGTTCTGGATCCACTGAAGCGATTGCATTTGGGTTTAAAGCAATGCTTCGACTGCAGAATCGTAAGACCCAACTCTTCCACTCACTAATTTTAGTTGACTTGGAGTTACAGGTTTATCTTAGATAAAGTAGGAATGGGGATTGTTTGCCTCATGGGGTTGTCATGATAACTAAGGGAGAAAATTAATGTGAAATGCTTTGTAAAGGATAAAGAATTGTGTCGATGTAATTTATTCATGTATTACATAGCTGTTACTGTGTGCCAAGCCCTGCTTCAAAAGCTTTACAAATATTAGCTCAAGTAATCTTCATACTAACCTTAGGAGATGTTTTATTATAATAATAATCCTCATTCTACAGATGTGGAAACTGCTTGTCTGTATCACATAGCTGGCAAAAGACAGAGCTGGGAGGTGAATCAGGAAGAGGTACCTTACCAGAAGTGAAAATCTTGAACAGGACCCCATGCAGTGACATGGGGTGAGCAAGACTGGAGATGTAACAAGAAAAGACACAAACAGATCTCAGTCTTCATCTTTAAAAGCTCATGGAAAATAAGATTCAGTAGAGAATGAATCAATGAATGCTGGAAATAGAAGCAGAAAATAATAACTTGGGAAACAGAAAAACACAGAAATGATGGAAACTTTTGAGAACTGGATCTACAAAAATACTTCCTGGTGTAGGCGGCTCACACCTGTTAGCCTAGCTACTCAGAGGCTGAAATCTGAGGATCACAGTTTGAAGCAAGCCTAGATAGGAAAGTCTATAAGATTCTCATATGTAATTCACCATCAGCCTTAATGCCCAGGCCCTGAGTTCAAGCCTCAATATTAGCAGAGAAGAAGAAGTGAAAGAGGAAGAGGAGGAGGAAGAAGAAAAATATTTCCTGGAACTCTTATGATAAAAAGAATAGCAAAGTACAAATATAATTTGGAATGAAAAATGATAGGTTCACAGATAGAAAAGAGGCAGAATAGCAATGTGTTATTGACAATGCTGTAGCTAGACAAGAGAACAAATGTTACTGGATCTCCTAAATTAATTTTGGTCCTTTATATTTTCTCATGAAATTGATTTGAGATTTACTTATTTATTTATTTGAAAACCTAGCATAATCCTTAATGGTACAACTTCAATGAGTGTGAACATATTCACAATTACCACTCTTATTTAAATCCTACTTTGGTGAAGAAAATAGATGAAGCGGAATTGTCCAAAAAAGAGAAAAGTTATGTATGATGATACTCATAATTATAAAAATTGTACCTTAAGTAAGTTGATAAAGATAAAAAAGTGGGTTATAAAATAAACGCCCAAAGTTTAAGTAACTGAATATTAGCAATAATTAATTTTTCAATATCAAGGGGAAAACCCCTCCCTTCCTCTCCATTATATCAGCCAACAATATTATAAAATAATTATAAGTAGAAAAGAAATACACAAAATAGATAAACGAAACTTCAAATATAAGCTATTTAGGTCAAGTATGATGGTATGCGCTTAGAATCCCCCTATGGAAGAGGCAGAGACAGGAGAATTATGATCCAAATACTGGACAGGCAAAAGTTTGAGCTCTTCAGACTCAAAAGAAAATAGGCCCAAGAGTCTCCCTCATTTGTCAAATTCAGTAGAAACCTTGGGCTCTCCTAACAGAGATTTACAATAGAACAAAATCTGGAGACATAAGGCCAAATAGTATGACACTAAATGTAAGGACCGCCAGGATAAAGAAACAAAAGCCATATAATGAGTGATTGTTGTCCTTAATGTACTACGTTATCTCTCATCTCTTTTGCCATCCCTTGGTTATCTCATATTGTTACAATATTTCACCTTGTTATCTGATATATTTTATATGTGATTAACTGGTTATTTGAAATTGGATAGGGAAGGGGGAAAATCAAGATATGGGGGGGGGGGGAGGGAAATGGGGACCATGTCATGAGAAAGGGAATCAATGTTTGTGAAGTTATGCACCTTCTATCTGGTGAATATAATGTAACCACTTGATACTTAACAACACAAACAAAACAAAACAAAACAAAAAACTGGAAATGCAGTTCAAGTGATAAAGCTCTTGCCTAAGAAGCATGTAAATTTCTGAGTTCAAACCTCAGTACTACCGAAATCATCACCATCATCATCATCATCATCATCATTATCTACTTAACATCTTAACAGTTTACTTCATTGTACTGGATATTCAGCTTTTCCTCAAATAGAAATTAGAGCCCCCTTAGCTCTAATTCTGCCCACTGAAAGCATTGCAAATGCTCCTTTCTCCTTTCAGCATAACTAATGGTGATTCTACGTCTGATCTATGCAGAAATACCACACACAAGTATTGTATCACTCTCTTAAATCTGTCTACATGAGTCCCGCATGTGTGCAAGATACCAACCAGAAAGGAAGCTCTTTAAATTTGAATTTTCTCTTTCTGAAGCATCCAGTTTACTGTTTTCTTGCATTGCTCCTCAAATAATGAATAAGGTAATAGCCTCCAGGGATCACGTCTATAAATGGCAGGGTACTGGGAACATTCTTCACCCTTTGCTTCCTTTCTTTCTCACAGAGTAGGAAAAGCATGCTCTGCCTTATTAGATTTGAGTCATGGAAGTGATGTAATATTCTTGATTCAAAACTGTCAGCTAAAACAGAAGGGGCTGAAATCTTGGAGGAATAATATTAGATGAGCAGAGAAGACAGATTTTCTGAGCTGAAAGACCTCTACGTTTCTCATCCATGATCCCTATTCAAAAGGGAGTTGATTATGTTTCTTAATAGTCTCCATAAGGCTATTAACAGGCCTAGTAGGAATGGAGTCAGTTCCCAAGCACTTGTCGTGGGGCAGGAAGGGAGGCAGGGAGAAGGAACTTGCTGTTTTCCTTTGATGGGAAAAAAAATCATTGCAGACCCTGATATAAGTGGACCAGGGGAAAGCTAGAAAACTTGGAATCAGAGGTGATTTAAATAATTAACAAGCACCCTGGAAAGTATTCATCTATAGCTCACATAGCAGTGGGTGTTTGATGGTTAAGTTGTGAGCCCGTAGGCTTATGCAGGCCGGTAGGAGATTTTAATTACATTTCTGGAGAAGTGCCTTGGGGATCCATATTTCTCCCAGTTCAAGTCCACCTGAGAGCTACCATTTCTGTACCTTGCCCACGGAGTCGTCTCCCCGAACAACATGCACTGGCTATAAGACAGTCTTCTTATTTGAAACCCCCTGGCACTGCACACTACAATTAATAACAGCCTTTCTTTTCTTGTTTAGATCTAAAAAAATTATTATCTTTAAGTAGTGTCCTTCACTCAGAAGCTTATAAATATCGTTTGTCTTGAGCAATGTCAGCCCTTTCAACATTCTCACCCATCCCTTCCCCACCCAACTCTTCCCTCACTCTTCTAAATTTTGTAGGCTATATATCGAATTCTTGGCTGCATTCTCCCTGTCCTCTCTTCTTCGTGTGATTACCCCTTTCTCCTTGACCTCACATCATTCCTTTCAAGTACTTGTTTCCTGATGATAATTCTGTTGAACTCTGACTTTGCCTTTCTAAGGAATGACATTATTTATATTCATTCTAGGTTTCATTTTTTCCTAAGCATTTGTTTGGTTGATTCATCTTTTCCATTACTGATCACATGACACTCTTCTTCCTTGTCTTCTTTCTTCTACAGAGAAGTAAGCGGAGGCGTGCTTTGCTCATGATTGAACGCTGAAGAGCCTGTGCTGGAATTCAGAGCCAGCCAGGCTCACTGTGCCTCAACATGCCTCGCTATCTTCTACTTCTTCTCCTTTTCATTGAGGATATTTTTCCTTTCCTTTGTAACTCAGCTTTTCCCATGCACAGCAGTTGACTGTTCAGCTAAGTGTTACTCAGTTTTAGTGAGTCGGTGATCAAGTATATATGAAACAATTGGGGTAATACTTATTTTTACTACACAGTATTTGTTAATGTTTTAGCCCATAGAGGAAAGTCCATTACAAAATGGACCTCAATGTATACCTTCCTAAATCCATTATCTTATGTTATGAATCCGTTGTTCATATCCAAGGAATCTACTGGTCTGTGAGCTATGATGAAGGGACATCCCCTCACCTGACCAGCAGCGGGCCTACAGAAACTCTAGCTTCCTTCTTGGAATCTTGCTGAATCTTCTCCCAGAATTCAAGAATGGGAGAAGTTGTGTAGGGATGACAGGGGGAAATTGGAGGAAAATGAAGGAAAGAAAGGATGACATTGTCTAAAAAAGATAATGTATGCATCATCTGAATTATGAAACACCTTAATAATAACAATAAAATTATATTTAAAAACAGAAGGTGATCACAGAAAGTTTAAATTCCATTGCTGTCAGAAAGAACGACATGGGCCCATTTGTAAGGAAATGGAAAGACAGAAAAAAATGATAATAAATGAAGTAAGCCAGACTCAAAGGAACATAGGCTCAATGGTTTCTCTCATTTGTCCTAATCAGTATAAACCTTGGGCTCTCCTAGCAGAGATTTACAATAGAACAAAACCTAGATATATAAGACCATATAGTATGAAATGAAAGGACATCCAGGATATAGAAACAAAAGCCATATAATGAGTGATTGTTGTCCTTAATGTACTATGTTATTTCTCATCTCTTTTGCTGTCCCTTGGTTATGTCATATTGTTACAGTATTTCACCTTGTTATCTGATATGTTGGATATATGCATATTTGGTTATTTGAAATTGGATTGGGAAGGGGGGAAAACAAGATAAGGGGTGGGAGTGGAAGGAGGGAAATTGGGACCAAGACAGGAGAAAGGGTATCAATGTATGTGAAGTAATTCACCTTCTATCTGGCAAATATAATGTAACCCTTCTATTAAGTACAATAAAAATATATGGAAAAAGTTTAAATTTACTTGTATTCACATGTAATTCTAAAACCTAATATAGATGTGTATATATATGGAGATTGTATATATATATACATGTGTGTATATATACATATATATATATATGCAATCTCCAACAAGTAGCCATGTGATAACATTTAGGAACTTATACCATAGATAATTTGTTTCAAAGACCACAAATGAGAAGTCAGGAGACTTCTTTCCAGCCTGAATTTTAACCTCCTTAGCTTCAGTTTCTTAATGTGCAAAAATTTGAATAGTTGTATTAAATTTTAAAAGAAAGAGTAGAAGAAATTTCAGAAGTTTCCAAATTATGAGTCTTTTTTCTTTTTTCCTAGGGCTTGAACTCAGAGCCTGGGCCCTGTCCTTGGACACTTTTGGCTAAAGGCTAGTACTCTGCCACTTGAGCCACAGCACCACTTCCAGCTTTTTTCTGTATATGTGGTTCCGGGGACTTGAACCCAGGGCTCCATGCATGCTAGGCGAGCACGCTACTAGTGGGCCACACTCCCGGCCCAATGACTCTTTCTTCCCTGTGGGCATACCATCCTCCTTGCTCTTCACTATTTCTCATGCCTTAATTTACTTCATTCCTTACCTGGGCCCCTTCTGCAGTATGGTGACTGAAGCTGGCAAGTGTGTAGGGAGAGCTGTCTTCTCCAATCCCTCTACCCTAGTTCCTTCCAGTTACCACAGGCAGATCTGTGTAGATGAACCACTCAGAAGCAAGGTCTCCAAGCTCCTTATTCTTTGTCATTTCCATCAGCTGTGTGCTTACTCCCCTTCAGCCACCTACACCCATAGTTACTGCCAAGAAGCTTACACCTGCGGGAATATAAATTTCTATAGCTCATAGCATTCTGTATTTCTATCTCTTCTGTTACTCCCTTGCTTACTCCCTTGCTTAATCCACTGATGTTATGGCCTCATTTCAACTGCCCTGAACTCCCTTTGCATACCTAGCTCACTATCTCCTTGTCAGTAGTTCATTTTCTTCTATCTTCTGTCCAGAGTCCATGTTAGAGAACTTCAATAGCTCTGTTGTCAGCATCCTTAAATTTCTCATCTCTGTTCATTGTTTTCAATCCTGTTCATCTTTTCCTTCCAGCTATCAAAAGTCCCCTTCTCTGTTTTTATCCCAGTCTCTATCCCTTTTTTCTTTTCTATTCCTTGACATAAAGAAGGAAAAGATTTTATGTTATTCCCTCTGCTAATTCCTTGAATTTTGATTTATACCTTTAATAGTGGCTTACATTTCTCTTCCTTTCAAAGGTCACCTCCAAAGTTTGGGGTATGTTTAGTTGAAATTAGTTTCAGGAGAAAATGCCTATCATAAGTTTCATTCCCCAATCAGAAGATCAAAGATCAGCATTTTCAAGATTTTGTTTTTGTTTTTGTGTTTGTTTTTCTCTTCTTCAGTAGGTTTCATGCTTTCAACAAATTTTTCATTATAGTTGTCAATGGATCAAGCCTAGGTCCCTTTTTCAAGCATCCATATTGCAGAGCAATTTCTATTCCTCTTAACACCTTTTGTTGCAAGGCCATTTAGGCCAAATTAGATTTCTACTGATTTAATTAAAATTCCTGCTGTTCAAGGGGGATGTTTTGTTGTATGAAGGCAGCATGCCCAGCAAATCTCTCCCCCCATATCTCTCTCTCTCTCTCTCTCTCTCTCTCTCTCTCTCTCTCTCTCTCTCTCTCTCTCTCTCTCTCTCTCTCTCTCTCTCTCCTCTCTCTCTCTCTCTCCCCTCTCTCTCTCTCTCTCTCTCCCTCTCTCTCTCCCTCTCTCTCTCCCTCTCTCCCTCTCTCTCCCTCTGTTATGTATATTTTTATGGCTTATACCTTCTGGGTGCTAAACTTTTGACAGTAAAATAATCTTGTGGTGTATTCTTAGTCCTAATAGCTATGGCAATAGTTGGAAAGGTTCTTTACTCCAGAATTTTAGGAGTTATATTAGAACCTGTTGTGTGTTGGTGTTCTAACAGTATTGAAAGTAGAAGAAGTGATGTGTGCATTCCTTCCCATCAAAAGGGTCCCAGCTAGCATTGCTATGAAAAATGTCAGCAGAATATACATATTAATTATAGTTTCATATGACGTAAGAGTCTTCCTAATGTTAACCTGGGTACACATGAGAGATTAAGTACTGGGAAACAGGGTCAAATGTGTGAAAGTATAATAATAACACGAGGTGTGGGGAAATCTGAGAAGGCCTGCCTTCACAGATCTTTCCTTCCTTCCTTCCTTCCTTCCTTCCTTCCTTCCTTCCTTCCTTCCTTCCTTCCTTCCTTCCCTCTTTTTGTTTGTTTCTTTCTCTCACATTCAAAAGAAAGAATGCATGCTTTTTTTTTTTTTGAGGGTTTTTATTATCTGGAAGTAGCTGTCCAAAGAGGTTGACATTCCGCAAAGGAACGAATGAATACAATGCATCTTGACAGGTGCTGGCCCTTTCAACATTCTCTTCTATCCCTCCCAGCCCAACCCTTCCCTCACTTTTCTTTATTTTTAGGTTGTGTATTGATTTTTTTTTGCTTGCGCAGATTCTTATTGACTTCTCAGATTCAGTGCAGGAATAAGGTTCTTATAACCAATGGTTGGGTAAGAATAAAAAAATTTCTTTATGGACATCTCAGAAACAGGTAAGGAAACTAAAAGTATTATTTCTGTTCTTTATTATCTTTGAGAAGTTGTACAAAGGAGTTGTCATTTAACAATGTAGTTTATGAATAAAATGCATGCTTAATGTCATTCCTTTCAACATTTTTACTTATCCCTTCCAACATATTCTTTTTTTCATATATTTTTTATTGTACTTAATAGAAGGGTTACATTATATTCTCCAGATAGAGGGTGCATTACTTTAAATACATTGATACCCTTTCTCATGTCTTGTCCCCATTTCCCTCCCCCCACCCGTGCCCCTCATCTTGTTTTCCCCCCTTCCCTATCCAATTTCAAATAACCAAATATAAATATATCCAATATATCAGATAACAAAGTGAGATACTGTAACAATATGAGATAACCAAGGGACAGCAAAAGAGATGAGAGATAACATAGTACATTAAGGACAACAATAACTCATATGGATTTTGTTTCTATATCCTAGAGGTCCTTTCATTTAGTGTCATACTATATGGCCTTATGTATCTAGCCTTCCAACATATTCTTATATCATTTTTTTAACTTTGTAGGATATACATTGGATTTTTTTACAGTTATAGAGTTTGAACTCAGGGCCTGAGTACTATCCTTGAGCTTTTTCACGCAAGGCTAGCACTCTACCACTTTAAGCCACAGTGCTACTTCCAGTTTTTCAATGGATTAAATGTTTGCAAAAAAATTCTAGCTTCCACATATGAGAAAATGTGACTAATTTTTAATGAGTACCTTGGAGAACATTCTAATATTTGTATTGGCAAGGAGAAATTCTAGTTTCTATCAATCACTTCAGAGAAGAATGAGGAAAAAGAGTGAGGAGGGCTATACTTGACCCTGAGGCTGATTCTGAGGCCTTATGGTCTTTTAAAATACTCAGCTTGCCAAAGCACTATGTATGGCTATTTTGTGAACCCAAATCATATTCAGATCTTCTGTAAGGAACTGGTGTTGGTCTTAATTCAGATGAACCATGCATGACCTAGGTTCTATCCCACACTTAAAAAACCATTCTTATTTAATTTATTAATTTTTTAATTTTTATTGTAAAGGTGATGAACAGAGGGGTTAAAGTTGACATCGTCAGGTATTGAGTATATTTCTTTTTGTGCAGTGGCACTTCCTCCTTCATTTCCTCCAGTTTTTTCCTTTCCAATCCTCTTTCCTGCAAGTGGTATAGTTCATTTCCAACACAGAATCTATGAATGTCACTGCTGAATTGGCTCACCCCTTGTTCCGCCATTTCTGTGCTTCCCTTTTCCTTTTCCTCGTCAGATAACTTATATATAAGACAGAGGGTATAAAAATAAAAAATAGTAACCCCAGGGGAAAAACAGAACAAAATAGTAAAATAACAAAGCTCTCGTTTCCTCTTTGTGGAGTTCATTTTGGTAAGTGTCATTTTATATAATCACACGCACATACATACTGAGCCCTCGTAGCCTCTCCTAGGAGGATGTGAATGTTTAGAGTACTGTGTAATTTTTCATGTCCAAGTGTAATTTTTGGTCTATTACGGTTGTATTTTATTGTCGGGGTGGTATATAGAGGGGTTACAGTTAAATTCATCAGGTAGTGGGTACATTACTTCTTGAATATTGATACTCCTTCCCATGTTTTTCTCTCACTTTTCCTCCTCCCACCTCCTAATCATCTTGTTTTTACACTTCCCTTTCCTATTTCAAGTGAACACATAAACGTATATACAATACACCGGGTACCAAAGTCAGATATAATAACAACATGAGATAAACCATAAGGGGAAGAAAAAGAGGAAAAAAATAATCACATATTACATTAAGAACAACAATCACAAAGATAAACCTCTTGTTTCCATATCCTGGAGTTTATTTCGCTTAGCCGCATCCTGTATGATGTACATAGCTTTTGAGCTATTGTGATCCTCTGCTAGGAGAACCCTAGAGATGCTAATTACACTATCCATTGGGTTTACTTATGGATTTCTAAGCACATTCTAATGATTACAAATTGGGGAGACCATGAAAGCCATGTTTCTTTGGGTCTGACTTACTTCTCTTAATACAATTTTTCCAAATCTTTCCATTTCCTTGCAAACAGGATAATGTTATTCTTTCTGATGGAAGCATAGAATTCCATTTTCTGGATCCATTCAACCTCTGAGAGGGATCTGGAGCTTAGTTGTGGCAAACAATGCTCCAGTGGACATGGTTGTGCTGGTGGCTTTAGTGTGGCTTGGTTTGTGATCAACTGGTCAAATGCCCAGGATGGGATTGCTGGGTTATAGGGGAGCTCTATGTTTAGTCTTTTAAGGAACCACCACACTACTTTTCAAAATGGCTGATGAGTTTACAGTGTAGTAGTGATCCCTTTTGCCCCTATCCCTGCCAGCATCTGTTATGGTCAGTTATTTTTGAATTCTAATGGGGGAAGTATATTATTTTGATTTTCATTTCTTTTATGTCTAGAGATATTGAGCATCTCTTCTTTTATCTGTTGGCTGTTTTTCCTTCTTCTGAGAAATGTCTCTTTAGATTTTTAGCTCATTTATTAATTGGGTTGTTGTTTCTTTGAATAGTTATTTTGGGGGATTTTAATTTTTGAGTTCTAAGTATATTTCAGATAATGCTTTTATTTTCTTCCTTCCAATGGACTTCCACACAAATCTCTATACTATATTGGGTTACTGATTTTTGTCTAGCCATACTCTCTAATAGGTCTCTATTACTTTAAGTAGGATCTGTGTATATTTATTTTTATTTTAGTTTTGTGTAATGCTTTTGATAGATTGAAATTCGAGGCACCTGAGGTGTGTTTGTTTTGGTGTGGCTATTGTAGGAAAGGTTTTTGTTTGCTTGCTACTATTGCTTTCTTCATAATCTGGAGTGTTAGGTCTTATCTAGGATCATTGCCAAGTAGGGCTTAAGAATAGACATTTCTTTTTATTTATTGAGTAGGATAGTTAATTGAGGGTATCATCTAGAATGGACTTCTATTGTATTCAGAAAGCAAGTGACTACAGCAGTCATTTCTAGTATTCCATCCACCTCTCTCACTTATTTGTCAGTACTATTATCTCTGAGAACATTTTTCCTTCTCTCAGGTGCAAGTATCAGAGTTAGGAGAAAGCATGAAGTATTTGGAAACTGAGAGCCTTGCCCTCCCCATCTGTACCTCTTGTGTGTAGCTGTACGTATCCTCTGATCTCTCATTCTCAGGCAGGATAGTTGTGAAGAACATAAGCATTTTACCCTAGGATGAATTTCATTGTCCACAAGAGGAGCTGCCTCAGTCACACTCCTTTTCTTGTATTTGTGCAGGGGTAAGCTCACACTCTCGCTTGGCCTGTTTACTCAAGGATGATGCTCTACCACTTGACCTACATTTCCACGTCCAGCATTTGCTGGTTAATTGGAGATGAGAGTCAGTCCCATATACATTTCATTCATTATATGACTTTTGTTTCTATATCCTGGAGGTCCTTTCATTTAGCATCATATTATATGGCCTTCTGTATCTAGGTTTTGTTCTATTGTAAATCTCTGCTAGAAGAGCCCAAGGTTTCTAATGATTATGACAAATGAGGGAAATCACTGGCCTCAAGCTTCTTAAGGCAAGCTTCTCTCTACCACTTGAATTTAACCCCTACACTTACAGTTTTTAGATACAAGGCATGGCTACTTTTTCCCTGGCTGGTCTCAAACTTGCCATCTTTTCCCCCTCCCCTAGGCTTCCCCCTTACCTTTGAGTAATTAGGCTTATAGGCATGTATTCCCATGCATTGCTCATGAGGCTCATTGTGAACACATGAACCTCACAAATTCAAGTGCTTTGTAAAATGACTCAAGAGCAATTGGATTTAACAAAGGATTTTATACTCTAGATGGATTTGAGGTTCGATTACCCTGTTAAGTGAATCTCTTAGACCAGAACATGTAGAAATCATTCTTGGAATAAAAAATAGTGGATCAATTCTTAGGAAAGATATCCAAAACTATTTAAAATGACATTGATATTGTGATTATTAGTGGAATAGTAACAATGTGAACTTTTGGAAACATGGTCAATTAGTTCATTGTAAATTTATAACTACTGATTTATATTTACAACAGCGTGTTTTCAACATGATTAGCAAAGCTATCACAGTGGTTCAGAGGGATGTACTCAAATGTTTAATATTCAAATATAGGATACTTATTTATTTAGCAGAAATAGTATTGGAGAATATAACATGTTATGAATTGAAAGTATAGATATGAAACTGAAGACTTCCTCTTTTTAAGGAGCTCAACATCAAATATGGTACCCAGTAAATAAACAATTAGAGCTGGGAATGGGAAGACGTTGGTGAGAAGACGATGTAGGATGCAATAGGCATCTTACCCACATTGTGTATTGAAGTAGGGTTTTGTGCAGCAGTGACATCCAAGCTCAGTTTTGAAAGATGCATGAGAGGAAACAGGAAAGGAGAAAGCAAAGATATTCCAGCGACACACCCCCTAGGAGGGACAATCTGAGGGTAGCGTGGCATGTAGCAATTGAGGAATTCAGAATAGCTGGAGTATAGACATAAGGATGATACAACATGAAACATGAGGTTGAAGAGTTGGCCAGATCTGGTGCCAGAATTGACCAGGTATTAAGGTGCTTCTATTGATGTGATAAATAATTATGAATGAATAAAAAGCTCTTTAAGAATGGGACTATACAGTTTACAAAGTGATATCAAACTATAGTGTGATTGTTTCCATGTTTAAAAGGGTCTGAATGAGCCAATTATCAAATCTTCTCTCTAAACATGGGGAAAAGCTCAGATTTGCAATGTGGGCTAAAGGATATAAAAATAAAATAAAGACAATAAAGGTAAAGCACCGTCTTATCTACCACCATGCTCCATCTTGGTCCTTTTACTTCAGTTGCATTGATTTTGTTTATTGTCATACAAGCGCATACGATTGCCTTTGCTATTTCTTCTCACAGGCCAGGCCAGAATAGTCTTTGTTAAATACCTAGACTTAATACCTAGTGTTTCTTAAATACCTAAACTTTCTTGAACACTTAATAGGTAAATCCTCTCTTCTCTATCCCCTTACCCTACTTAATGTTCTATGTTGCACTTAACCACCACTTGACTTGAATCTCTAACTTTACTGAGCTATAATTGACACATAAAGATTGTATATATTTGAAGCTGGGTGCTGGTGGCTCATGCCTGCAATCCTAGCTACTCAGAAAGCTGAGATCTGAGAATTCTGGCTCAAAGCCAGAGGGTCATGAAAGTCCATAAAACTCTTATCTCCAATTAACCACCAGAAAACCAGAAGTAGAGCCATGGTTCTAGCCTTGAGCTGAAGAGCTCAGGGACAGTGCCCAGCCTGGAGTTCAAGTCCCATGATAGACCAAATAAAAAGTAAAAAGAAAGAAAATTGTATGTATTTGAATGTTGTCTTGATATACATATATAGTATAAAGTGATTATTATCATCAAGCTAATTAGCATGTCAAATGATATAGTTGCCATTTTCTGTAGGTGATGAGACCAAAAATCAACTCAATATTTATTACAGTTGTCACCTTGCTGTACATAAGATCTCAGAAGTGACACATCCTGCATAATGGAAGTTTTCTACTTTTGGAACACCATCTTCCTATTTTTCCCAGAAGCAGCTCCTGGAAACCATCATTCTACAATCTGCTTCTATGACTTAGACTTCAAAAGATTCCACAGGTTAGTGAATCTTGTAGCATTTATCTTTCCTTAACTGATACATTTTACTTAATATAGGGATTGCATTATTGGTGCTCTCTGTCTCATAGGCTATTTACTCCTCTTCATTCTTTTTTTTTTGTTTCTATTCTTCTGGCTAGGTAGTTTCAAATGACTTGACTTTGAGTTTGCTGATGCTTCCCTCTGCTTGATTGAGTCTGCTAGTGAAACTCTCTGTGGAATTTTTTAATTCAGTCATTGTGCTCTTCAACTCCAGAATGTCTGTTTAGTGCCTTTTTTGTGGTTTCTATTTCTTTTTTGAACTTTTAATTTTGTTCCTTTATTGTTTTCTCAATTTCATTTTGTTGGATATCTGTGCTCTCTATAGCGACTCAGTGAGTGTTTTTGTCATTCTCTCTTAGAGAATTAAAGAGTCAGAGTCAGTTATTGGAGCTTTATTTTGTTCCTTTGGTGATTCTAGGTCTCCTTCATTATTTATTGTTCTGTGGCTTATGTTGATGTGCACACATCAGCGCGCGCGCGCGCGCGCGCAGCGCTGCGCGCGCACGCACGCACACACACACACACACACACACACACACACACACACACTCTTTCCAAACTTTACAAAACTAGTCTCTACAGAGAAAGATCTCCATCAGTCAGCCTACTTGGAGACTCTAGGCTCTAGGTAGACTGATTGGTATTGTGTATGGAAACACTTGCTCTTATAGTTTTCAAGTTTAGAGGGCTGTCCTTTTATCAGAGTTCATAGATACTGTAGTTGACTTGGGTAAGACTGGAGCACAGACTCTTAGATTCAGGCTTGGTGCCTGGAGAAACACGGGTGCTCTAGAACTGAATTGAGTTTTGAGCCTGGATCTACAGGCTCTGGTTCTGTGAGCGCTATCCTGTAGTCTGACTATGTGAGTATTATCTTGGAGCTGTTATCTTTAGCAATGGCCCTAGATGTGGACTGGTATGAAATTTGGTACAGAAGGGATCAGCCTTTTGTGGGGCTATTGTGAAGGACAGCCTGGTAGCTGGGATCAAGGGTTGTTTGGGAGTCAGGGAAAATATGAGCAGGCATGCCATTGGGACAGACATGGTATCTGGGTTCCTTAAAGGTCAGCTTTGTACTGAGAATCATTGGATTGAGGTTGGGGCTGGGTCCACAGTGAAGCTGGACCTTTGCTTTGCTCTTTTCACCTCCCCAAACCAGATATCGCCATACTGTGAAATGTGGGCTTGGGGAAAGGCAGAGTGATGTGAGTTCTGGGAGACTGTCTTTCCTATGTCCATGGTCACTTTTCTGATTTATTTGCTACACTTAGCTGATATAATCTCTAACACTCTGGACCCTTTCCCTCTTTCATACATAGATCATTGTTTAAACATTACATATCAGACCCATTCTAGTTGACATTATTTCTGCATGTTTTTTTCCTGGTTGGTTTCTACCTTCTACCTTAAGATACAAACCCTATGCAGGCAGGCCAGAGATTTTATCTTTCTTGTTGTTCTATATTTAGCACCTTTTATAGTGCCTGATACAATTCAATATCCATTTGTTGAATGAGTAAATGATTAAAACACAAGTTTCCCTCAAGTTTAGATGCTCCAATAACATTGAATGGACTTGAAAATTCTTGTAAAACTTTTTGTCATAATTTTATAACCATTCTTCTATCCTGTTGTGCTCACAAAAAGTTACTAACAATTTATATAATAATACTACCATTTGTCACAGGCACATGCCCTTTGTGGGCTGGCTACAATATGCATAATTAAAGTAATAAATAAAATGCCACTAGCCACATGGGACCCAGAATTCATTCCTAAAGGGATTCCTTGGGTTTTGACCTCTGTTTCACTAAATATACATTTTAGTGGAGGAAGGAAAGTGCTCATAAATAATTAATTTGCAGATGTGCACTCACTCTCTGTTGTTCTGCATCATTCAAGGCCCTAGTATTCATAGGTTCAGTTTTTTCTACTCTAGAAACCTGTAGATGATACTCACACTATTGTTTTCCAAGACCAGAGCTGTTTCCAATTTGCCCTCTTTTGTATGGTCTTCTTACAGCCACAGAACTGTTTCATTTCCTGAATGCTGGTGTCTGTAGTAATGGGAGACAGTTCTTTATGGAGCTCTCACATTTCTGGACATCTTGTAAGTAGAAGTATCAACACCCTTTTCTGAACTACTTTGTTGAGCAAGCTTTGTATAGCAAGTAGTTTTGCAAGTGAAAGACAATGCTTCACTTCAGAGCAAAGCATGGGCAAGCTTGCTTGCAGACAAATAATCAAAAGATGAGGTTTATGAAGCACTTGGTTCCTCTTTTATAATGCAACTTACTATGTGTGCAGGTGCTACCTGCCTTGGTGAAACCTCTGTGGGAACTGGAGCTTAGAGAACTGGCACAGGAAGATGATGATGCGTCAGCTGTTATTTGTTCTTGTTTCTGACTCAGAAATCTTGTGTCCTTTGTTAGCACCCATTTAAATTTTGGCAGGTTGACTTGTTGACTAGCCAAGTATAAAATCTCAGCTTCTAGCACCAGATGTGATGGTCCATACCTATAATCCCAGTTTTTCAGGGAGCAGAGACAGGATGATTGCAGATTGAGGCCAACTTGGACACAAAAGTTATCAAGACCCTATCTCAAAAATAAACCAGGTTTGGTGGTGTAAGTCTGTAATCCTAGATATTCCTGAGATGATAGAAGAATCCTGTCTGAAAAAGAAACTGACAAGAAGAGGACTTGGAGGTGGTTCAAATAAATCTTGAACTCAATCTCTAGTTTTACACACACACACACACACACACACACACACACACACACACACACACAGTCTCACAACTTCTATGGTTTTTACAGAATTTAGTAAGTTCTTGACAATCAGGAAGGATAAAAAACCCAAAGAAGCCAGGTTCTGGTATCTCACACCTGAAATCCTAGACTCTCTTCTCCAATTAACTACCTAAAAACTAAAAGTGGTGTGTGGCTCAAAGCAGAAGAAAGCTAACCTTGAACAACAACAGCAAAAATAGCTCAGAGACAATGTGTGCACCCTGAGTTCAAGCCCTATGATTTAAAAAAAAACTTTCAAAAAATGGTGAGCAGGGTGAAAAAACAGCTGAAAATCACACTGCATAAAAAACAATTGATAGAAAGCAGAGTTCAGTGGGGAGAACAAAAGACAAAAGAGAGCATGAAAGTAGCCTTCTAGTCTTTGAATAGAAATGAAGAATACTCTATTCTCAATCTGTTAGAATGGGCAAAATTCAAACTGGTTAGAGACTTATTGAGGCAAATTTCAGCCAATTGATGACATATGCCCTTTACCTGCAAAAAGTTGTAAAAACAATGGACTGGATTTTCTGGGTAAGTAGGAATTTTGTTTGGTTCAGGCTTTCCTTGAGTGTGCTAAGAATGTGGTAATGCAATGCATTTCCTCCATGGCTCTTGTGTTCATGGATGGAAGGCATCCATGCAAAACATTAGCAAGAGCCAAGGCGAGCTGAGTACTTCACCAGCGGCTTATTGGTTCAGTGTGCGTTTACTCTGTGTGTACTGCACTTGAGACTCTGCTCTGGTACGGGGAGTGTGGGAAGTAGTAAACCACTTCTCATCCTTATGGGATTTACAGCAACCAGTGGAGGATCAGCTTGGAGTTGGATACAGTGTTGCAGGTGAGAGATGGTAAAAGTTGATCAAGTGTGTCCACTCAAAATTTTCAGCAATCCAGTATCCTCTCCTGTGTCCTATTATTTGAGAGTTCTGAGTTTTAGACTCTCTGGACCATCTTCCCAAGACTCCATGGCAAAATCAGCAGTGGCAGGTTCTGAAAGCAAACAGATCACAGCACCAGCTAAATCAAGCCAGGACTGCAGGGACCGTTCCTCCTTTCCTCATTTTCTGAAAGGCATTATGGGTGCTGGGTGTGTCCTCCAGTGTCTAAGGAGATCTGTTAAGGATTTGGTAAGGAAATCCTTCAGAAAGTGAAAGGGCCCAGTTGCTAGGACACGAATGGTGGCCATTAACCACACCTACAGGGCACCTCCAGATGCAATCCTTTCTCTTTAGAAAGGAATTTCTAATTCTTCCCTTGAGCAGCCACTGCGTACATATCTAATTTCCTTTTGGGGGTGCAACTGCCATCTGGCCTGCTAGTAAAGGGTTTCTGACTGATTATGCAAAGTGTTCAGAGCTAAAATTTGGCCAGATGTGAGTCTTTTATCACCCCTCCTTTGAAAACAGAAGAAAATTGGGCAGGTTAACTCTCTCCCTCCCCCCCTCTCTCTCTTTCTCTCTCTTTTTTTTCTCCCTCCCTCTCTCTATCTCCCCCTCTCTTCCTCTTCCTTCTCTTCCTCTTCCTTCTCTTCCTCCCCTTCCTTCCTTCCTTCCTTCCTTCCTTCCTTCCTTCCTTCCTTCCTTCCTTCCTTCCTTCCTTCTTTCCTCCCTTCCTTCCTTCTTTCCTCCCTTCCTTCCTTCTTTCCTCCCTTCCTTTCTCTTTTCTCTCTCTTTCTTTTTTCCAATAGATAGCACCACCACAATAGCTAGAGTTTTCACATCCATTTCTTTTTGGGCGGGGGGAGGGGTCATGGGGCTTGGACTCTGGCCTGGGTTCTGTCCCTGAGCTTTCCAGCTCAAGGCTACCACAATACCCTTGAATCACAGAGCCACTTTCAATTTTCTAGTGATTAAACGGAGATATGAGTCTCACGGCTCTGTATTGCCCAGTCTGGCTTTAAACCATGACCCTCAGATTCCAGCCTCCTGAGTAGTTAGGATTACAGGCATGACCCATTTCTTTTTCTGAATGTCTTTTCTTTTTTTGTAAATACCAAACATTAGAACTTCAAGTAAGAACTGGGGTAGGTACAAAGGCAAAGAAAAGGAAAGAAAACGGGGAAATTTCCCACTCTCAGGTCATGGTGATATTGGAGAAAGGATGGATGGCGGGAAATGTGGGCAGTGGTGGTCACATGTGCTTGTCCAGGTTAGCATTTGGCCTGATAGCACATTGCCTGCTCCTCACAGTATGAATAAGACAGATTCTTAGAAGAAAATAATTGCCAGTGAATCATAACTCACAGTGCCAAATATTCTTCTACCCCCTTCATGGGCTCCTTAAAAACTCCACCAATGAACAGAGTTAAGGCAACTCAACGGCAGCTCAGTGACAAGAAATCCAGAAAAGAAGCTCAATAGGACAGCCACGTAGAGAGAAATCGTGGTGAAGCTGCTAACTGGACACTTCCCAGATATAACCAGGAAGTTGACTGCATTTGTGAACCGTCAGGGCCTGAACTGTAGTGTCTACCCTAATACGTATGAAGTCTAGGACTCCAGTACCTTTAAAGAGATAGTTATATTAAAATGTGGTTCTTAGGGTAGGATTCCCTAATCCAACATGACTGGTGTCTTAGCAGTGGAGGATACCATAGGTATATGAGTTCAGAGGAAAGGCCAGGTGAGGAGAGAGTGAAAAGAAAGCCATCTACACACCAAAGTGAAAAGTATCGAGAGAATCAAACCAGCTGGCATCTTGACCTTATACTTCTAGCTCTCAGAAGTGGTTAGCAAATATATTTATTTTGTTAAACCGACCAAGTCTATGATATTTTGTATGGAAACTCTAGTAACTAATGTATTTCCGTGTAAATCATCCAAGTCTAGGTAAAAACATACTTAGTCTTATCCTTTCCTTCTTGTAGTTAGATATTAGTGGGAAAAATTAGTGGAAAAGTAAAGCAGATTCCAACGGGCAAAGAAAGTAAGTTGAGGCTAACGGTTAAGGACAATGAAAGATAAACCCAATTAATATAGCAGACATTATAAAGCACTTCTAAGTATCTGTGAATTTACAAAGACAGTGGCAAACAGGTCAGATGGTGATAAGTGATAAGCAGAAAGCTGAATAAGATAAAGGAGTGTTAGATCTCATCATGCAGATGCCTCTTGTTTATATTGGATGGTCAGAAAAGGAGACCAGTGATATTACCTGATTGTTTGGTGGTTTCGGTGGTCTTGTTGATGGGAACAGAAACCAATAATAGAATGCTAGAGGAGATGAGACCAGAGGAGTACGAGAAATCATGTTTTCATTACCACGATGGGAAGCCATCATGGTGCTTTCATGGAAGTCTTTGAACACAAGAGGGATAGAAATCATTGTGGCTGACCTTAGAATGTGAAGTAAAGGCAGAAGCAGGTGTCTACTTCGGAGGTTCTTGTAACTAAAGGCGAGAGTTAGATGGAACTGTTAGAGCAGGGAGTGCAAGCATGTCTTCCCCAAAACCCATGTTGAAATTGAATTGCCATTCTGATCTTAAGACACAGGTCCTTTAACAGTGTTTGGCTATGAGGGATGGTTTTCTCTCATGAATTGATTAATTCCATTATCATGACAGTAGGTTAGTTAGCACAAGAGCAGGCTAGTTAATTAAAAACAGTGCTCTTTGTTCCTGTTATCTTGCTCTTGCCTTATGCTCCCTCACCTGAGACATCCTTTACCATGTTAGGACACAGTATGAAGTTCCTTGGATGTGATTATCATGTTTCTGGACTTCCCAGATCCAATATCTGTGAGTTCCTATAGTCTGAGAGTCATTTACTATGGGGTATTTGGTTATATCAACAGAAAACAGAATAGGAAATTGGAAGAAGTGGTTGGATTCTGAATTTCTTTTTCTACAACACTACTGAAGTTCGAGCTCAGGTTGTGACTGGTAGGCAATCACTTAGTCACATCTCCAATCCCTTTTTCCACTTTTTTTTTTGTACTGGGCCTCATACACTAGTTCAGCTTTTCACTTGTGACTCATACTCTACCACTGGAAACATGCCCCTAAGTTTGGCTTCCCATTGATTAATTGGAGATAAGAACAAACCATGGTCTCCCCAACTTCAACCTCCTGGGGCTTAAGATACCAGGCCTCAGCCATTGGTGTCTGGGTAGAATCTGAAGGGAGATGTGATAGGATGCACAGAAGAATTGGTCTAGCATGTGGTTAGAACAAGGAAGCCCAAGAACATGCCAAGGATTTTATCTGAACACCTGAGAAGATTCAATGACCATTTATGAGGCTGACAAGCCTGTGATAGGAATCTAGAGATGAGTTTTGAACCTAAATGAGCTCTAATTCAAGTGGAGATACAAAGAAGTGATTGGATGCACAATTGTTGAATTTCAAGGAGAGGTCAAACTTAAAGATAGAAGCTGGTGAGTTATCAGGGCGTAAGGAAGTCTTTGAAGTAAAGAATACAACAATTAAAATAAAAACGATTCAGAAATACAATGAAAGAAAGAAAGAACACATGACTCTGCAGAGGAAGAGAAAAAACCATGCTACTGATGCAGAGGATCTGAGTGGACAGAGCTTGCAATCCATAGAAATGGCCTGTTTTGGTTACTGGACTTCCAGGAAAAAGAAAATGAGCCCATCAGACATCCAGGAGGAATAAGGCACAGGGGTAGGAGACAGGAAGCCTGGCTATTAGCATTATTCAATAGGTGAATGTAATCAATCAATTGTATATATTTTCTGAAGCAAAGTATGATTCAAGAATATCAGATAAAACCAAACTGTTCAAACAACAAAGCCAGAGCCAGATAATCTTATATAACTCATCAGGTTCAGGAACTATTGGGGGAAAATTACTTAACCGTGAAATCTGTTTACTCAGGGATGAACCAAAGCATAGGATTCAGGAATGAAGGATGTGGAGGTAACAGAGCATTGTCTTTTAAGACTCAACAATTATGAGAAATATGCTTACAAAGCAGAGTGCAAATTCTACACACTTCGGTGGTATACAAATGATACTGTGACTAAGCACATCCAGAGGTGGGATTAGGAGGCCTGGTGGGAGGAGGGGAGAGAATGCTAATATAATAGCTTGCTTGTTGGTGAGATGACCAATGCTGGGTCAAAGTGAAACTTGTAGTTTAGAGCATCTAATGTGTCTAATGATAATCTTCTTAGCTCTACTTCTCAATATGGGAAATATTTTTTAACTGTCTGTCATGATAAAGAAATATTTCAAGATGAACAATTCCTCCCATTTCATTTTAATTTCTTCATTTGGGAAAATTCAAATATGATTAAAGACTTTTAATGAAAAGTGGTACTTATGATTCTATTTTTAAAAAGGCACATCTACCAATCTATCAACTATTTTATATTTATATAGAGAAGAAGATGTAGAATAATATTCAGCTACAAAATTGGTAATTAATCTGAAGCAGGATAAGTTGAAGCTATGTTTTAATCTATTATGGATTTTTTGGGTGTTATGCTTTTCTGCACAGAGTTAACTATAAGTATGTATTGCTTTATAAGAATAATATTTCCTTTTTCTTTTCTTTTTCTTTTTCTTTCTCATTTTTTTTTTTTTGAACTGAGCTGGGACTTGAGCTTGAGCGCTGTTCCTGAGTCTCTTTGGGCTCAAGGTTAATGCTCTACCACTTGAGCCACAGCACCACTTCTGGGTTTTTTAGTTTATTGAAGATAAGAGCCTCATGGAGACTTTTCTGCCCAGGCTGGCTTCAAGCTACCATCCTTAGATCTCAGCCTCCTGAGTAGCTAGGATTATAGGCGTGGGCTACTGGCTTCCAATTGCTTTTACTTTTAAAAAGTAACCATAATAGATTTCTTGTGACTGGTTCTCAGAACAAGTGGAGAACTGTGGCTGTGGAGTTAATCTGTTGTCCCATTCTTGGAAAAAGAGCTTTAAATAGAGTGGTATCAGTAGAAAAGGTCTGGATGAGCCCAAGGAAAGGGAGAATGTACCAGGTCAAAGGACTGTTCAGGAAATGCCGTGTGTGAGTATATTTCTTATTCAAAGAATAACAAAAGCTGCTTTATATTCATCACCTAGTATGAACCAAATTATAAGCTTCTGTCTCTTGCAAAATAAAGGAGATCATCTCATATGTACAAAAGGGTTAATTCAGTAGCGTCTATGGGTGCAAAGATAGGACTGTAGCTGGACTGGTCCCTAAAAGACAATCTCTGACCCTTAGGATATTCTGCCCAATATGAATGTCTGACATAATATTTTGGCCAACACCTGAGAGCCTCTGTCACTGTGATTTAAGATGGATGACTTATTTTATCCTTCTGGAGTCTACCTTGTGAGATGTTGAGCTATGGAGATGCTGAAGCCTGTGTGACTGACCCCAGCAAAACCCCTGAACACGAAGGCTCAGGAAACTTCTTTCATTCCTGATGCTTTGTATCCACCATGACACATCTTCCCTGGAGAGGCTTCTGCTGTCTATATAGTTCTGTTAGCAGAGACAAGTCGAATCCTGTGCTTTTTTCCACTGGAAGGGGGGGGAAGTCCTATGTACTTTTCTCCTTTGGTGGTTTTAGTTAGTATCCTCTCATTGTAATCAAGCCATAGCCATGGTATAAAGTACTTTCTGATTTCTGTGAGTCCCAGTGAATTTATTTTGCTTGGGATTGGTCTTGAGATCCTTGGTCATGACCCTGACTTTTCAGATAAGAACTAAATCTCAGAGGATTTATGTCACTTGTTCATGATCATACAGCCAGTAAACTAAAGAGCCAGGATTTAGAACCGGATAATCCTTAGTTTCAAGCCTGACTTTTCTTTTTGTAAGTGGAGTATCACACTACTTTGTGTGTGTGTGTGTGTGCAAGAGAGAGAGAGAGAGAGAGAGAGAGAGAGAGAGAGAGAGAGAGAGAGAGAGAGAGAGAGAGAGAGAGAGTGTACTGGGGCTGGAACTCATTGCCTGGGTGCTGTCCGTGAGCTTTTGTGTCCAAAGCTTTTGAATACTTAGTGGGACTTTCATTCATAGACTTTCATTCTCAGATCTCAGCCTCCTGAGTAGCCAGGAGTACAGAAGTGAGTCACCTCACTCAGCAGTAGCATGCATTTCAAGAGGCATACCCAAGTAGATGTGATAGAATCCTCACTATGCAAGCCAGCAACTAGAGCATCACTGACTTCTCAGTGAAGTGTGGGTGGAAGATAGCATCATCTGATTTGATCCTTCTCTCTCTCTCCATCCTTCAAGAGCCATGCTGTGTCATGCCCAGATAATTCCTGGAAGCGAAGTTGTAAGTTGATACCAGATACCCTTCCTCCTCACCCTCCTCTACCTTCTGAATCCCCTGTGGTCACTTCAGGCTTCTGTTCTTTGGAAGCTGCTCCCTATCCCTCAAGAAGCAGCTCAGCTAGTCTTCTGTATCCAAGGACTGACCACACTGACTTGGCAGAAGCCACCCCAGTTCCAGCATTACAGATCGCACATTCTAGAAAAACTCTCGACTGTCTCTCTCTGTCTCTCTCTCTCTCTCTGTCTCTCTCTCTGTCTCTCTCTCTCTGTCTCTCTCTCTCTCTGTCTCTCTCTCTCTGTCTCTCTCTCTCTCTGTCTCTCTCTCTGTCTCTCTCTCTGTCTCTCTCTCTCTCTCTCTCTCTCTCTCTCTCTCTCTCACACACACACACACACACACACACACACACACACACACACACACACACACGGTGGCTGTCACAGTGCTCCTCAAGCCCAAGTGAGTGACTTAACACCTGTGATACTGCAAATCTCATCTCTATTTGTCTGTCTTCTATCTGTCAATTCTCTGTCTGTCTGTCTGTCTGTCTGTCTATCATCTGTCTGTCACACTACCTGGTCTTTCATGGTGGTGGGGATGAACTTAGGGCTTTGGACAAACTAGACAAGTGCTCTACCACTTATTCTCTGCTGAGCCATTTACCAAGAGTTTTGCATTTTTGGCAAAGTCCTAGGTGATTTTGCTAGTGGCAGGTGGCAAGATCTAAGAGAGTGCTTTGTTTGCTCTTTCATGGTCATTGCACTGGATCATAGTTCCCTGTGATCTCTACTAATTCTTGAATTCCTTGGGAAAAGAAATTGTGTCTTAAACCTCTATATTCCAGATGTGAACAGAATGACTAGCACAAAGTAGTTGCTTAAAATATTTCCCCACAATAGATGGAGAAGTGACTAGAATATCCTTAATAGGGGCCCAGAATGTGCATCTGAGACTCAACCAGCTTTGGTATGAGTTCAGCTCATTAATGACCTTAATGCAGGGCTAGGATGGCTACTTTGGGGTAGAGATTCTTGATCTAGTCTGATATCCAGCCTGTGTCTCTTCATATATCATTCTACCCCAAAAGAGATTACTGACAAATCTGACCAGATGAAGGACAAGCATAAATGCCAGATGAAATGCACTAATATCAATCATTCAAATCCTTTGGGAACAATGCTTGCTGAGGACTGTTCCCCATTCCCCCAGACTCTGACCTTACAAAACACTAGAGTGCAGATTGCTTTCCGGGGGGCTGCTTCTTCCACTAAGAAATGCTACTTTGTGGGAATTATCTCTAGCCTGGGCTCTGAATTCTGTAATTCCAAGTGGGTCCACTGGAACATCTCATATTAACTTGATAACTTGTATTAGGTAAAATCTCTAACACCCTGAAGAGACTTGCTATTTAACAGAGGATGAAGGAGGCCCCAGAAGCTGCCCAACTTCTCTAGGATTGGAGATGTGGATACAGTTTTCTCATTCCTAACTTAAAACTTTTTCAGATGCACCCTACCATATTCTGGAGTGTAAAACCATCATGTGCTAGCCAGGGGGAAATGCACAGCTTTGCTCTATTGTGGCAAGTTCAGGGAATATGGGAAATAGCATTATTTCACTCTCAAGCAGGACTATTGAAATTGAAAAACAAAATACTCCAACCTTTCTCACAATGAAAACAATGGCTGTTTGATCAATGATCTCTGAGTTGAGCTGAGTGAATTTATCATCTGCTCCAGGGATAAGGGAGAAACCAGACTTATTCCTGCTCTGGGAAATCTCCTGGATCTGGAGGATTTTGACTAGCCCTTTAAATTGTTTTTTGGGTCTAATGCATTATATGTAATGTTTGCTTTCTAATGACCAACAGATGGTTCTTTAATGTTAATGAGGGTGTATAATGACTCCATATCCCTAGCAGAGCTAGGATCAGCATGCTGTCAACCAAGGGGATTCTCTGGGCAGAGTCAGCACTCCCCAGGATGGGCCACCAAACCACACCATAGAGGAAAGTGAGGAAGGGTATTTGCCATGGTTCCACACTTTTGGCTCTCACCAGTAGGCACCTGGCAATCAGGGCATACTCAAATGACCTTGACCTTGAACTATAGTATACTGACAATTCTGGACAGAGCTTGCTTGGTGAGTTCATTAAAGAATGTCATAGTTGATATGAACCTTAGTAAAGTCCAGATTTATCTAGCAGATATAATGAGTATAATAATATGCTCATTATTTTTTAAATAACTTAAATATTTTTAAAGAATATTTCTATTGCTGTAGGGAAACAATGATAATGTATAGATAAGCCAAAAGGAACAGGAAAAGGAAGTGGAAGAGTTAAACAAGAAGAGAGGAGGTTTAAAAAAAAAAGCATTAGCAGAGGCCAACACTAATCTACAGGCTTCTACATAGAGATAAATCTGCCTAAATGTGGCTTCCAAAAGTTTGTCCCTGAGTCATCTGCCAATTCTTATTTGTCTAAAATTCATTGCTCTTTGAATCTTTTTAGATTTTCTTATTTAATCTCCCATCCTTTTGGCATGCAAGTGTTGTTAACAAAAAGACACTTTGTAATTTAAAAGCAATTCCAATTTATTTTTATATGTCTGATTAGGATTTATTAAAATGGCAGTGTTTTATAAGTAACAAGAAGTGCTTGAATACCAGTAATTTTAGCAAATGACTAACATCCCCCAGCAGCAATCTCTGCTTCAAAGAACCAGTCTTTGAGTAATGTAACTGTTATCTAATCCATTACTCATGAGAGATCTATCTTCTTCTTTGGCTTCTCTATCTAGTCATTTTGAAATGAGCCCATCTGTTTACACACACACACACACACACACACACACACACACACAAATTTGTATTCCATTACATGTATAAAAGATACTTCATGCTTATCTGTTGTTTATCCTGATGTAAACAAAAAATGAAAACTTGGGCCAGGAGTTTGGCCTAGTGGTAGAGTGCTTGCCTAGCATGCACGAAGACCCGGTACCACATACATAGAAAAAGACGGAAGTGGTCCTGTGACTCAAGTGGTAGAGCTCTAGCTATGAAAAAGCCCAAGGACAGTGCTTATGCCCTGAGTTCAAGCCCTGGGTATGGCAAATGAAAAAAATGAAAACTTACTTACAAAGAAGAAATTGGGAAGATCAAGGTTTAAGGCCAGCCGTGGAAGAAAGTTACCAAGACTCTCTCCTCTCAGTCATCACTGAAATCCCAGCTATACAGAGACATGGCTAGGAAGAGTGCAGTCTAGGCTGGTCCCTAATAAGAAGTGTGGCATCTTGTCTGAAAAATAACTAAAGCAGGAAAGGACTAGTAAGTTCAAACCCCAGTTTGCCAATAATAATAATAATAATAATAATAATAATAATAATAATAATAATGCTCAGTTGATAAAACTGTGTGTCACTATAAATGTAACGTTAGATTAATTATTTCAGTAGTGCTCAGTGCAATGGCGAGGTTCTGGTTGGCTATTATGGCTATTTCCATTCTTCTGCTGTTAGGAACATTTCACTCTGTTGATTATTTTCCCTTTCCCTAACAAGTGTATCTCAAATATCCCTCATGGTGGTGCATACAGCGTCTTTCCTAGACATGGTCACATGCATTTACATTGCATGGACTTGATCATAAACGCAATTATGATCTAAATGAAATTATGATTGTACATCAAATTATTATCTCTTTGTTGTTTTCCTTTTCCTATGCAAAAATGTATCACAAGCATTTCCTCCCGACAGAGTGAATAGCCAATTCATCTGAATCACTATGTAATACTAAGAGGATGGATGTGCTATAATCCTTTAAAGCTGTTCTTTAGTAATGGATATTTACCTGCCATATATCATCATTTTTAATGTTTAAAAACTATTTGATTTGAGGGATGAGAAAAGTTATTTTACATTATGTTGATTGCCATGTGTTTTCCTGATTGACAATTTCTAATTTTATTGAATATTTCTCATATACTCATTGACCAATGGCATTGCTTTTGCAAATCACCAAGCTACATGTTGAAGCAGTGGATGTTAGTGTTGCTTAATGTCTGCACTAGGCATTTTTCTCATAGCGTGCACATGATCAGATATGCTGGCTCTTTTGCTTTAAGAATCTGATTGGCCAAATAAATGTCAGTGGAGAACATGTTCCTTTCAGGCTTAAAAAGAATGGGTGGATCTTGTAACATGGCAGAGCTGCAAGGTGGAAGGATTCTCTGTTCCTGAATGGCTGAGTAGAGCTGAGGTCCCCTCCCACTCACCACTCAATTAAGCTACCATAGAGACAAACTCGGTGTCAGGCCACTGAAACTTGAGGCTTGTTTGTGAGAGGAACTACCATTATGTTCCAGTAAACGGTCTGTGCAGCCTCCTTTTCCTTAATCTTCAAAAATCATTCCTGACCCTCAAATATTAGTAGTTTATTTTTAGCATTTTGGGATAAAAGTCTAAAATCAATAGCTTCAGGATATTATTTTTGTTTTTACTGCTGGAAACATATCTTTCACATAGCTGGCTGTCTCCTTTTCAAGTTTCAGTTCAATACCCCAGCCTCATAGAGCCTTATCACTGATCTAATGAAGTAGCTTCTCCTTCCTCTAGTGACCCTCACAGAGGGCTGAGTTTTCTTAGATCACTTTCAGAAGTTTTCGGGTCAACATTAATTAGTTAACACACATACACACACACACACACACACACACACACACACACACACACACACACACACACACACACGGTAATATTTAAATTAAGGGAAACAGCGACTTTCTCAATTCTAGGTGAAGTGTGTATTTATACTAGATACCCAAGAAAATGGAGGCAGAAAGAGTCAAAGTAATTTTCCAAGGTCATGCAGGGAATTTTGAACCTAGGAAATATTGCCCTAGAACCCATGAAATAGTTGCCTGTTGGAAAGCGTGCCACAGATTCCTCTGGGTCCAGGAAAAGCGTTTAGATGTTAAGAGAGATATCAAGGACAATCTTGAAATTGTTAGCTTGAATGACCAGAAGGCTAGGGTTTCTACTTTGCATCTAAGTAGGCACAAGCCAAGGGAAGGAAGATGGTCAGGGGTTTTTCAGATAGGAAGTTTGACTTCTCTCACAGATGCATAAATAAAGATTTTGAAAATTGGATGCTTCTTCTGGGTATTAGTGGCTCGTATTTGTAATCCTAGCTACTCAAGAGGCCGAGATCTGAGAATTACATTTCAAAGACAGCCAAGAAAGAAAGTCTGTGAGACTCTTATCTCCAATTAACTATCAGAAAATGGGAATTGGGACTGTGGCTCAAAGTGGTAAAGTGCTAACCTTGAGCAAAAAAAGAGCTCAAGAACAGTGCCCAGGCCCCAAATTCAAGCCCCATGACTGACAAAAAAAAGAAAGAAAAAGAAAGGAAAGAAAGAAAGAAGAAAATCAGATGGCTCTGGAGTTTGAGATGGGGTATGCAGTGTTGTAGAGATAGAGATAAATTTGAGAATGATATATACTTCAAATCCAATGGAAGTCATAGAATTGGAAGAGATAATGAAGAAATAAATGTAGACATACAAAGATGTGGTCCAAGGATTGAATTCAATGTGAGATTTGTCAGAATCTTAAGGATTTTTTTCTTGGTATGCAAGCTTGAGATAGGCAGGGTGAAGGACTCTTTTAGTGCTGGATTCTAACATGCACACAAAAAAAGATAGAAGCAAAATCTATAACACGCACAATAAAATAAAAAGATAGAGGCGAAGTAACTGACAGTATATGCAAAGGATGAGTCTTAAGTAAGAACCAATGTGTCTAGTGAGGAGAGCTGATTGGTACAATAAAGAAGAATCAAAAGAAGGTAGGCTGAATGGATTAAAGGGTCCTGTAAGTGCAAAGACTTGTTGGAATTGGAGTATTGGAGAGAAATATCTGAAAAGGTGGAGGATGGTGGTTGGTGGATGGGACAAGGAAACAGAGGTTGTGGGTAAGATGACTGGCAAGGGTGGAGTTATTGGTAAGGACCGAATCTGCGAGGCTGTAACAAAGTCGGGTGCATCTGAGGCAGATGATCATCTAAGGAGAATAAGTGAAGAAATTGAGAGTATAGTTAATGGAAGATACCCTGACAATTACAGCTCCCATACTTCACTGTGCATCTGTTATCACCTGGAGGCTCCCCCCACCCCAATCCCTCCTCTTGTCTGTGTAACCCAGTGATTTGCTCACGGAAGGTGCTCTCATGGGACCCCAATGCTGCTATTCCAGGACTGTGCTTTGAGAATGATTACAATTAACACCTTCAAAGACATAGAAATCACTAAGAATCTTGTCAGGAATAATCTCTTGTTCATCAGGGAATCAGATTCCAGGGCTTTCATTAAGAGACATATGGTGAAGATGGTGAGTTTCAAATTTCATTGCGTAACAATTTCCTAAAGAGATGGGGAAAAAACCAAAGTCCTGAAGGTTCCTGGTGATTTTGAATCCAGAGATTTAGAGCAGCATTCAGAAATATGAATATGAACAAATGCTAGGAGTATTTCTTAGTCAGGTTGTAAAAAGACTACATTTCAGAAACACTGGTACAGAGCTGAGGGTGTACTTCAGCTGCAGGACCTTAGGTTAACTGTTTGGCCTTGGCTACTTTACTTACTTTTCTCATTGCTAAAATGGGAATAAATATTTTTGGCTGAAATATTGCTCTTAATGCTAGGAGTAAGTGGAATAAATATGACACTTTAAAAAATCAACATTGACTTTGAAAGCAATTTATTTTTTGTTAGTGTAGAGAGGAAAATTTTCTCTGTCTAGAATATCCATTGTCCAAGGATGTGGGCTGAAAAGAAAGAGAATAAATTTGCATATGTTTATTACCTGCTATGTCCAAGGAACTGTATTAGGCATTTTATTTATGTTTAAACATTCTATGTTCTCACTTGTTTGCTGGTAAGGAATCTTTTGTGGTTTCTGATAGGAGAACTGGGACACACCATCCCTTCCCATCCTGAAGAATGTGATGAATGAATCCAGTAATCACACAGTAATGAAAGGCCTTAAGAATGGTAAAATTAGACTAGAAGTGGAAGTGAACTTCTTCCCTTCCTTATTTCTCACACACATTCTTCTCAAGCTAATTACCACACCGCTGTTTCCTGACTCCAGTTCCAGCTTCTCCACTCAGCTCTGTGATGCTGGAGTTAGCTGTGTTCTGCTGTCAGTGACTTCCTGTTAGGATCTGCCAATAGGAGCCCAGAAGGAAAGGAGGAAGTCCAAAGGGAAGTGATGGGCCTGCTCATTGGCTTTCCCTTCTGGTTGCTCTAACCTTCATGCATTTACCTACGGCAATGACTGAATCCAGCATTCATTACTGCCACCTCCTATTCCAATGGAAGCCCCGAAGCCCTAGGATCTGGGGCTTCCATCAAGTTCTGAGTTTCTGAGTTACAATAACCCAGCCTCTTCTCTGTTCCCTGGACCTGTAGATAAGAGTAGCTTCTGGCAGTTGCTCCCTCTCTTGAGTTCTCATGTATTCTTTCAGTTACCTAGGCAACAAGTTTGTAATTCTTTTTATTAAACTCTTAAACTCTCTCTTTTCAAATAACTGGTATGATTCCTGTCCCCTGAATGCACTTTGATACACACACACACACACACACACACACACACACACACACACAAGACAGTAGATAAACAACTGCAGACTTCTCCCTTTCCCCAATCCCAGAGTCAACACCTGCCCCAGATAGCTTAGCACATGGAGGAAGAAGAATATATGTTCATGAATGGATTTACCCTGTATCCCCAGAGGGCTGAGGTAGCCATAAAGGAACTGTACTGCGCATGTCCAGCCAGTAGTGTTTCTTGTCTAATCTCTTGTTCCGTCTTTTGTTGCTCACTGGAATGCAATTTCCTTGGGAGCAAAAGCCACATTTTATTTATCTGTGAGCTTCTGGAACTCAAGAGTTTTTCAACTGGGATTGGAATTCTCAGAGGTGGGAATTTGAACAGAAAAAGAAAACATCATTATTTTCACCAACCTCAAACAGTAATTTAGCATGCCCTTCAATCATAAATAGAGACTAAAATAACAACACAATAGAATCATAAGTACCTGTGACGGCCACCAATGGAAATGTCACATTATGAGTTGTTTCATGCATCTCAAAATACCTTCAGCTCACCCCTGCTCTGACACAATGGTAGGTGTTAGATTTTCTACCAGGTTGTAGAATGATACCTAAATACAGAAACACAATACAATCTTCAAAGACTATGCCAGAACTATATTTCAAGTAATCAATTTTCTTTATAATTGCATTTGTACTTTATGCATTCAAAACCATGATACTAGAAAGGAACCTGTAGGCTTCCACCAACTGACAAACGAATTATCATCTTTGTGTGCAACTAGATGCTCAGTTTAAAGTTTGGCAAAAGAAATATGTGGTGAATGAAAGAAGACGATGAAATAATTTGTTTCAATGAAAATATTTTTATCTGGATTAATATATAAAGCTAACAAAACAGAAATAATTTAGCAACTAAATGCATTTAAACTCATAGTTAATGCAACATGCCAAAAGAATTCTGGATGATTTAAAGAGTTAACTAAATGTTAAAAATCAAATTGATGAGATTTATTCACTTTTCAAATATTGATTAGCATCCTGATGCATGTTGGGCATGTTTCAAGGCAATGAGATAAATCGAGAAACAGAAATAAATTCCCATCTTTTCAAACATTGGTGCTAGTACATGTGGACATCTATGTAATGAATCTGGATCCTTTGCATTACACACAAACATTACTCCCAAATTGAAAATTAAATTCTAAGCCTAAAGACATTTTTAGAGAAAATTTGGTTGAGAGCTTCAGACCCTTCTATAGGCCAACACTCAAGCACAGCTAAGAGATGTTAGGGTCTGGGAACATGGCTCAAGTTGTAGAATGACTGTGGGGCAAGGGTGAGGGCCTGTGTTCAAACCCCAGAACTGTTCAAACAAAAATGGAAAAGTGTTTTTAAAAAGCCAGCAATTTAGACCTCATCAACATGACGAACTCGTATTCAGAATGTATAAAGAATTCTCAGTGTTCATACTAATAAGAAAATAAACACTTCAATTAAAAATTGACAAAGCATTTAAAAGACACCTCATGAAAGAACATAAACAGATGGCAAATATGCACATAAAAAGATGCTTAGCTCAACTTGTTGTTAGAAAATGAAAATGAAGACCACAACAGGATACCACTCCTTGCTTATCCAATGGCAAACAAAACAGAACAAACAAAAGTGACAGCTGACAGTTATACCAAGTCCTGGCAAAGATGTTGAATCACTGGAATTCTTACACCTGCAGACAGGAATGCAAAACCATACAACAATTCTACAAAATAATTTTCAATGAATCCAAGAGTTAAATATATTTAATATATAATTAAACACATATTTCACAGATGAATTAGTAAAAACCAACTCATTTTGCCATTGCTGTAGTTTCATCCATCTAATAGCATAAGTTCAGTGTTAAACAGAAAGAAGGAAAGGAAGAGGAAAGGAAAGAAGAAAGACGGCCACACTGTTACGATATGTGCAATGACAATGAATTTCAAAGGTGATATGAAAAGGGAAAAGATATGATAAAGACTCCATAATATGATTGCAATTTTGTGGCATTTTGTAAAAGGCAAAGCTAGAGATCTAACTCAGTAGTTAGCTGCATCGGTCAGAATTAGGCAAAGGGATGTCGCAAAGCAGTATGGGTGGTGATGAAGATAGTGATTTGATTGTAGTGGTGATAATGACTGAGGATATATTTGTCAGGACCTGCTGAACTCAAGACCAGCAAAGGCAAATTTTACTGCTATATAGATAGCCTAGCAATAGCAAATAACAACAATTTAGGCAAAAGAACTACGAAACTGAAACACTTCCTAGGTCTCGTGCATGAAAACAGATTTTTCTTAAAAAGATTAAAATTCCACATGGGCATATGCATACAAGTGAGTTGCAGCTAAGAACTGTAAAAATAGAAATAACGTGAAGCAAACTGAAAACAACCAGTCATGGTATATAAAAGAAAGAAGATTGAAAGATCCTGTCTGCACATGAATGTCCAATGGTCAGGGAAATCTCTTCAGGTGCCAGTTCAGAACACAGACTGGAATGGAATTGGTGACAGCAAGGGAAAAGTGTATATATCAAACCCCCTGTATGGGAAAGCTGACTTTTTAAACTCTAGGCTGGCAGAAAGAATGAAAAGATAACTAGATTTTGATTTCTAGTATATTAAAGATTCTGGGAAACCAACTCCTTAGATAATGTAGAAGATACCATCTGTAACAATCAGAGCAGAGACATGTGCATTCATGAATAATTAAGAATCTGGCTCAAGTGAATTGCAGACAGAATAAGTGACCATGAGGAAAAGGAGAAGACTTGCAGAGAAAGACCAGTATGAAGATAGAATCTGGCAAGTCCTCTTGCCCCTAACATAGGAACTCTACTTCTACCGTAGAAACTCCCCCAAATCCTCCCCCCCCAACTGGAGTTCATGAGGTTAAATGAATAATTTCTCTTTGCAGGTGCTCTGATCAGGTGCTCTGGTTCTATATTTAAAACTCTGGTGCTCATGTGCAGATATCCAGAAAGCTCAATTAATCCCAAACATTCCTTCCCACAGAGATATCCCAAAATAAAATCTTCAGCACATGTAAAGTGGCTTAACTATTCCTTTGACTTAATGACTGAATTTAAATTTACTAAGGATTTTTATGAGGTGGATGCTGAGCTCTATTCCCCACGTTCATGGGCAGCTGAGCAGGAACACAGAAAGTCAGACAAAAGGAAGAACTTGGAAGCCTATGGGGAGATTAAAAGAGGATTGTGTCTGTGGTACTTAAAAAAAAAGTTCTATCTTTTCAGTGGTTCAAGGAAGAAAGAAAAATGGTAGCCACATCACTGATATTTGTTGATAGAACAGAAAATATATCAAATTTAGGGTGTGATATTACCTACTGCAAGGTAGAAAAATCTGCTTGAAATTCAGATAAATAAATAGAATAAATGAATGCGTGAATGATATGTATACATATATATACACATACATACATAGTGCCAGTAGTATGACAGATAGAAAGAATAATGAAAGTGTTTATTTCCACGATACCTTCTTTTGTGGTTTTAGTCTGCAATAGTATATAACAGCCACTTCCAAACATTGGAAGCATAGAGTAATACATATATCATTGTATTCTTATGACAAGGTTTCCAGACAACAGATATAGCAAGACCCTTGTCTCTTCTACCACAGTCTGCTGACTAAAACAAGTTTACAGACCAGCCCAGATTCAAGGCTTACAGATGCAGCTCCAGCACATCTTGAGGAAAAGCAGCTAAGTCAAATTGCAAAGATTGTTGAGGTCGGGGACGGGAGTTTGGCCTAGTGGTAGAGTGCTCGACTAGCATGCATGAAGACCTGGGTTCGATTCCTTGGTACCACATACGTAGAAAAAAAGCCAGAAGTGGTGCTGAGGCTCAAGTGGTGGAGCTCTAGCCTTGAGAAAGTCCCAGGACAGTGCTCAGGCCCTGAGATCAAGCCAGGACTGCCCCCCCCCAAAAAAAGATTGTTGAGGTCTTAGGTATCTGAATTTCTCCAGAGGGTTTTAGGCTTCTCTGGAAAAGCAGACCAATAAGATCAACAAATACTTAGGTATATAAGAGCGGATGTAGCAGATGAATACCTTATGCCAATACAGAGCCTGAAAAGTCTAACAACCAGCTATCTGAAAGCTGTAGACCCATATCAGTGTGAGTCCATAGGGGAACTAGAACATTGGGGGTATAATTCTGAATCTGAGACTAAAGGCCTGAGAACCTAATATCCAATATCAGAATGTCCAGGCTAGTAAATACGGAGTTCTGATGTCTAAGGCCAGGAGAAGAAAGATGTCCAGCTGGATGCTGGGGAGAGAGGAGAGGAGAGAGAGAGAGAGGTGAAGAGGGAGGGTATAGGAGGAAGAAATTTGCCTTTGCTTTGCCTTTTTAGTCTATCCAAATGTCAACTCGATATACACGTCCCTCCCATGTCATTATTGATGTTCCAGTCCTTTGACTCAAATGTCTTTTCAAGAGACACTCTCATGGAAAGATCTAGAAATAATAATAATAATTTACCCTTCATTAAATTATATTGACAAGGTTAACCAATCAATATCTAGGGGAAAGAACACACACAAAGAACTGAGGACATTGAATCACTCACAGATCCGTGGTAGTCACTTTCTACTAGACTAAAGACACACAAACATGACAAACGTCCTCCATCTTAGAACTATGCTTTGCAAAATAGAAATGAGTCAGAAGCAGCCCAAGGATAAAAGCATAAAGGTAGGATCAATCTGGTACACGCGGAGGTGTGGGGAAACGGAGTGTACAGCATACAAGCAGTCGTGCTAGAGAAATATTACTTTGGCTAAATCTGAGCTGTGAACAAATGTTTGTATATGAGTTCTTGCTTATAACGTGGAAGTATGGACTTGAAATTCCCCCAGCGTATTGTTGACTGAATAAATAAGGAAAGATCCCTTAGGCCTTGTGAGATGTGGACTTTAAACCTGGGCTGCTGGGAGGCAGTGTCATTTGTTGACAGGCCAGTGAAGGTTGTGATAGGTCTGAGGAAGACAGCTCTGAGAGTAGATGGAATGGTAAAGGAAGGGAACGGAATCATGAGAATGTAGCTAGAAGCTGCCGCAGCAACAAACCATTCAGAGGTTTCATCCAAGGAGAGGCAACAGGGCTAAGTTTTCTGGACCAGATGTATCCTGGAGAGCAGAAGGGACAGCAGGCTGGACTTTCAAGAGGCTGGAATAGCTGAGGATTTGATGACTGCAGATTTTACAGTTTTATAGATGGATCACCAGCTGTTGAAGTTTTCCCTTAGTTAATTTCAGCACTTAGGAAACACTATTGTTTAATATTTATTGTTCATCTGGCATGGTGTAGAGACTTCTATTCCTCAGTCTGCATAAAATGTAAATGTGTTCTCAATGTGAATGGTGTGCCTAGTGAGAGAGCACTGAAATAAAAGATTCTGAGTTCAAGGTCTGATTCTTTTGAACATTATCTGCACAGTCTCAGGGAGGATATTTTACTTCTAAGCTTTATCTTTCACATTTACAAAGTAGAGTTAACTGATCACATCCTGCCTGCTCGAGAGGCCCATTGAAGCCATCGTACGAGACAATGGAAGGGAAGATTCTAGCATTTATTAATGCCAGATGTTCTGCTAAGCATGACATGCATATTCCTATTTAATCCTTTGAATAATCTATGATGCATTGAAGTGCCATTATTGTAGCTCTGTTGTCACTTATAATATTATTCTCCATTTACAGATTTTGTAACAGAGGCTAAGACATTAATTAAACATGGTTTGACAAATAGTGAAACACTACCAGAAAGGAAGCGCTAGAATGATCATCGCCTTTGCATTAATGGGAAAATAGGAAGAGTTTCAATATGTGAGCCTCAACTTTGAGAACTTGGTGGCGTGTAAATAAGAAAGGATAAGGAAACAAAGCAGAAAAGAAATATATACAACACAGCATTTTGTGCGGGATCAGGCTAGTAACAAAAGTTGGAACAAGACCAAGAGAGAAAAGGGGAAATTCAGAGGCGACATCTATAAGCAACTGCTTTAGTTGAGACGTTGGGATTGTGATTGGATCACGAGGGTTGAGCTCTCCCTGGCTGAGATTGGTGCCATCTTCTATGTGGTACTAAGAAGGGATCTCTTCCTTTCCTCTTCCATTGAAGATCCAGCAAAATGATGCCATCTGTGAGGAACTCTCACACATAACAAGTCTGCCACTACTTTGACGAGAAACATTGAGAGCAGTAAGCAAAAAAAAAAAAGAAGAAGAAAGAAAGACAGGAAAACCAAAAAACCACAAAACTAAGAAAACCAACAAAACAATGTGCTGTTTTCAGCCACATAGTTCATGATATTTTTCTTACGGCAGCCTGGATGGACTAGGACATAAGTGTATAAATCCACTGATAAAGTGTGGCAAAAATGGGGGCTGGGAGTTTGGCCTAATGGGACAGTGATTGCCTAGAATGCACAAAGGCCCAGGTTTGATTCCTCGGTACCACATACATTGAAAAAGCTGAAAGTGCTGCTGTGACTCAAGCGGTAGAGTGCTAGCCTTGACAAAGCCCACGGGCAGTACTCAAACCCTGAGCGCAAGCCAGGACTGGCAAAAAAAAAATGGTTTGGCAAAATGCATGCCACATTATTAACAGTGGCTTCCTTTTCCTTTAATTTGAGAACAAAGTGACTAAAAAATGAAAAATTAAGAGCTCTCTAAGAATAAGGGATATTTTTTTGGGGGGGTGCATAAATGTCATGACTGGATTATGATAACAATTGTGTACTACTGTATGCATTTACTAAAAATTAATTATGGCATGTAAAAAAGATTTCAATGAAGCTGTTTTTAAAGTGAAATTCCAAAGTGATTTAGATGGATATCTAATTTGGGGGAAAGCCATCTATAAAATGCTTACCTGTTTCCTTTTTCTCCTGATTCCACTTTACTTGCATGAATGGATATGTGTATTTAGCCTTTATTAGAAAAGGTGGCAATTGCTGGGCGTGGTGGCTCACACCGATAATCCTAGATACTCAGGAGGCTGAGATCTGAGGATTGAGGTTCAAAGCCAGCCCGGGCACTAAAGAACGTGAGACTCATCTCCAATTAATCACTAGGAAATGGAAAGTAAGGCTGTGGCTCAAGAGGTAGAGTGGTAGCCTTGAGCTGAAGAGCTCAGAGACAATGTTCAAGCCCCATGAACCCCCTGAAAAAAAGGGAAAAGAAAAGAAATGGTGGCAGTAAAATCAAGCACGCATGGTAAAGAGCAAAATTCCATACACATTTCTTTTCTTTCTTTCTTTTCTTTTTTTTTTTGCCAGTCCTGGGCCTGAGCTCAGGGCCTGAGCACTGTCCTTGGATTTTCTCAAGTCTTAGCACTCTACCGCTTGAGCCTCAGCACCACTTCCGGCTTTTTTCTATGTATGTGGTACCGAGGAATCGAACCCGGGTCTTCATGCATGCTAGGCAAGCACTTTAACCACTAGGCCAAACTCCCGGCCCCCCTTCTTACCAAGAAGTTATTACTTGGCATTTTTAAAAATTGGTGAATTGAAAAAGTATCAGAATTAGAATCTTTTAAAGAATTTCAACATCTTCGCAGTTTTAGCTCAACATCACATCTGACCTTGAGCCTGGCTTATCAGTGAAATCTATAGCGTAGCATCATCCCTGCTGAAGCCACATGGAGAAGGATGGACTTTGAAAATTGTAACTCACTTCCTACCTCAGGCTGTGCATGATCAAATGTGTTAACTATTTGGATTGGATAGGAATTCATCTTACTCCATAATTCTGCCTTCCCCTGGTACCCATTCAAGAGCTGGCTCTGACATCCTGCCTCCACACCTATCTTTATTGATTAGGGTGGGCACTTGCCCTTTGGTAGATGATTTATAAGTTGGAAACATCTTATATGGTTCCTTTTTTATTTTTGTCAGTTGTGGGACTTGAACTCTGGGCCTGGGTGCTGTCCTTAAGCTCTTCAGCTCAAGGTTACTGCCCTGCCCCCTGAGTCACAGTGCCACTTCTGGTTTTCTGGTGGTTAATTGGAGATGAGAGTCTCATGGACTTTAGTGCCTGGGCTGGCTTTGAACCGTGACCCTCAGATCTCAGCCTCCAGAGTAGCTAGGATTACAGGCGTGAACCCCTGCGCCCTGCTCTTATGTGATTTTTTATGCCACGCAAACCTATTTTGACTTGCCAAATTAGTGAAAGCCTCTGTCAAGTGGGGTTTGCAGCAACCAACATCAATGAGTTTGTTCATTGACCTAAAGTGGGACTTAAGACTGAAAAACAGTGTGCCGAAAAGCAGTTCAGTCAAGAGCTTCATCTGTTGAGCAAACAGCATTTTCATGTGCTAAACGACATTCAGTTTCCATGGGCTGAGTCCCTCCTCTCCAGTTCCTGTGCATTTCCCGGGAAGCTCTTCTTTCTCGTTTTAACTTGAATGAGACTCTGCACCTTGCAGGGAAAGCATCCTAACCCATGCAGCTCAAGCAATGGCTCAAGATTCCTGAGAAGGGGCTTCAGTAAAGATGACAGGATGTCATTTGTAGAGAAGTGTGTGCCTGATTGCCCTCATCAGTATTTTGGCCCCTTCCCTTCTGCTTCAGACAGATGCTACTTGTGCTCCATTTTTAGAGATAAGTAAACTGAGCCATGTTAGAGGGGTGGGGCTAAGATATGAATTCTGGCAATATTAGGTCAGCATGCCTGCATAAACCATTGCATGTTCTGCCCTCACTTCATGCTAGCTTAATTTCCTTCCTACTTTGTAACACAGTTCCTTTAGAAGGTCAAATTAGGTCACTGGTTAATCTTTCCGCTTACCTTAAAACTCAGTAATTCAAATACTCTCATATCCCAGATCCTGCCTGCTCTCCAGCGTTCTCTTCTCTCCTGTGATTTGCATAACAGAGTATCTCACATTTCTTGTGCCTTAACTCAAGGGAACTAAATGTACTCTGCAGGAGCAAAAGCATAAAATAGAGGAGAATGTAGCAGAAGGAAGATAACTTCAATGTCTGACCTATTTTCTTTTTTTGGTGCTAGGAACCAGGTTATGACTTTAGAAGTACAAAGTATAAGTTGAGGAAGTATGGAAACTTTAATCATCCCAGTAGTTTTTCAGATAATTCTTGCACTTGAAAATATTTTCTTTGCCTTGAGTCTGAACAGTTTTCCCTCCCTTTTTAAAGTAAAAATGTTCATGGAAAAGAAATTTCCTTGATTTTTTTTTTTCCTTTAGTCTCTCTTTTTGTCCTGCCAGTTGCTGGGTGGATATCTTGGGTAGGTCACAGAGGTTCTCAGAGACTAAAATTTCTTCCTTTAAAAGGTGCCTTCTGGGGGCCGGGAGTTTGGCCTAGTGGTAGAATGCTTGCCTAGTATGCACGAAGACCGGGTTTGATTCCTTGGTACCACATACATAGAAAAAAGCTGGAAGTGGTGCTGAGGCTCAAGTGGTAGGGTGCTAAGACTTGAGAAAGTCCAAGGACAGTGCTTAGGCCCTGAGCCCAAGCCCAGGACTGGCAGGGATCACTGCTATACTTCTGGTGGGAGTGCAAACTTGTTCAACCACTATGGAAAGCAGTATGGCAGTTCCTCAGAAGACTAAACATAGAGTTCCCCTATGACCCAGCAATTCCACTATTGGCATTTATCCAATTGTCCAGAAACAAGGACATACTAACTCCACCAGCACAACAATGTTCATTACAGCACTATTTACCACAGCAAAGATATGGAACCAACCCAGATGCCCCTCAGTTGATGAGTGGATCAACAAGATGTGGTATTTGTACACAATGGAATTGTATGCTGCTGTCAGAAAGAATGACATCACCCCATTTGTTAGAAATGGAAAGACTTAGATCATATTAAGTGAAGTAAGCCAGACTCAAAGGAACTTAGGCTCAATGGTTTCTCTTATTTGTCATAATCAGTAGTAACCTTGGGCTCTTCTAGCAGAGATTTGCAATAGAGCAAAACCTAGATACAAAAGACCATATAGTATGACGCTAAATGAAAGGATCTCTAGGATATAGAAACAAAAGCCATATAATGAGTGATTGTTGTCCTTAATGTACTATGTTATCTCTCATCTCTTTTGCTGTCCCTTGGTTATCTCATATTGTTACAGTATCTCACTTTGTTATCTGATGTATTGGATATATTTGTATTTGGTTATTTGAAATTGGATAGGGAAGGGGGGAAAACAAGATGAGGGGTGGGGGTGGGGGGGAGGGAAATAGGGACCAAGACATGAGAAAGGGTATCAATGTATGTTAAGTAATGCACCTTTTATCTGGCAAATATAATGTAACCCTTCTATTAATTACAATAAAAAATATATGAAAAAAAGAGGTTGGCAAAAGGCAACTCAGAGATCAAAATGTATTTGTTTCATTTTTAACATGTTCCTGATGTAACCTCTAGATATTTAAATAATGTGCAAAATAAACTTTTCTCAAACTAAAAAAAAAAAGGTGCCTCCCCTGTGGGATTGTTGAAGATAAAATGCCATATATGTCTAGATATACCTATATATATGTGTGCATATATACATATATATGTAAATATGTATATATATTGCTTCATATATAGTTTTGACATATTGTAGTGTGACACCAAAACATTTCTATTAATATTGAGAGCAGGAACTTGCATGTCCTGGGACCTTATTCCTGCATTGGGTGTAACTTCTCCTTCCTAAGCCATGAAATTTATTCATCTGGGGAAGAGTTCACATTTTCCACAAGATTCTTAGGATGACTAAATAATAACAGTGTAAAATGACTTTGGGATAAAAAATGGCACTAGACATAGGTGTTATGATTCATATACATGTACGTATATTTCTTTACTTACGAAGTGCTTCTGTCATATGAGTTCATTATAAGTTGAAAATACCATAAATAGACATATGTTTAATGCTGATGATCTACTGAATACCATATCTAGTCCACCTCAAACATTAATTTACAGTGGAGTAAAATTATCTACCAAAAATCCTATTTTATAATAAGGTGCTGAATATTCATGTAACCAATATGATACTGAGAGTGAAAACTCATGGTTGTAGGCGCTTACTTTGCTGGATATGTTTTGCTTCTTCACCACTATTTAAGAAAATAACCATGTGAATCTTCCATTCCAAAGACATTTCTTACAACCATGCATTATATCTGAAAGTCATTTTTTTATTATCCTTACTATAGTGGGAAAAGTATAATGGAGGTAGCAAACTAAAAATCTACAACAAGAGGGGCAATTAGTCCAGGTTTGTGAGAACAATTGGGAATAATGCTGTTAGATCCTGGGTAAATAGGTGGCTGAGATGAGGGTAGTTGAAAGTAGACAAAGATTGATAAAACTAATCAGGGGAGATGAGACTAGTTAAAGCTAAATGAGGGTGGATAAGGGTAGTTGAAAAGTGATGATCCAGACAGGTATGAGGGAGTTTTTGAAAGTGATGCAATTTGTATCAAAGGGAGAGGAGGGGAGAGATGAAAGTTTTGTGTTGGTATCCCCATGGGACTGTGAGAGGCGGAGATATGACAGCATTGCTGGTAAGGTGTTCAGGCAGGAAAGGCTCAGGATTAGGTGCAGAGACATAAAGCTATTACAACAGCTACAATCCGTTCCTAAGGAATGCTGTAGCAGGTTGCTATGGTACAGACAACAAAAACAGCCAATGCTTGGGTTTTCCCCCTTCAATCTAAATTCTTCGTGCTATTATTGATTGACCTACCTCTTAGCTGGGTAATGGGAGGGAGAGAGGGAGGAGCTTTCTGTTAGTGGCTATCTCTGCTTGTGATGGGGTAGCAGCTTTCTCCAGAGGAGAAAGCTAGAGAGAGATGGAAAACATGGGTGGAGAACAGTGGAAGACCTTCCATTCCAAAATACAGAACAGTAATAATCTAAGATGAAAGAGGGTTCTGGGATGAGGAATGACGAGATTCTTCTGCTATACTCCACAGCATAATTTCCCACTGAAGTCTGAATCAGACCAAGGCGGAAAAGTTAAGTTTCCTGGAATTTCTCTGGGTCTCATGCTAAGATGAAGTCTCTGACTTGACTTTCACAAACCATGCAGCTGATCACAGTAGTGCTGCTGTTCAGTGTTGCATGCGAATAAAACCCTGAATCCCTTCAAGACCTGACTCCCTCACAGTCCCGCTACTTGACTAGAGACTGCCCGTGGCTTGCTCTGTGACCCACTTCTGATCAGGCTTCTGGATCAGTCTCATTCCCCAATACCTGTATTTCCCAGACCCATGTTTTCACATTCCTCCTGCAACCACCACTATTCCTGGTTCCTGTGGATTCCATGACTGTCCTGTAATAGAAACATGTTCTACTCTCCCACATCACCAGGTCTATAGGAACCAATGCTTTCACTCATCAGGGAGAAACAGGATGGACAGATGAGGAGACAGGGAAGTTCAGATTAATAAATAAAGGGCCTGACCCAGACATGAATACCAGAATGTAAACTCAGAAAATCAAAATAAGACCCCTCAAAATCCTCAACCAGCTTCCCTCCCACCAACCTACCTTTTGGTATTAGTTTATACTAATGAGAAACATAAAGAACCTGCCTATATTTGCATTCTCCACTGTGATTTTTTTTAAAGAAACTTTCAACTTTTACAATGGGGAAAGGAACAGAAATGGAAGGCATGAAAAGTATAGCTCCTGAGTTTCAGGGAGACCCAGAGCACTTCTCTATGCTGCAGAGTAATTAACAGCACCTATCTTTCCTGCCTCAAAACATAGTCCAAGGATTAAGGTTTATTCCCTCAGCTTAGAAAATACAAAGAAACAGATAAGAGTACTAGAATTTCCCATGTGGGGAGTAAGAAATGTCTGTACCCTCCCCCAGCATACTTTTTTATTTCTCTGCTTTATTCTGTTAAACTGAAAGAAGTCCTTGCACAAGCTGCCGTTTTGTGCAGCTCTTCTATTTATGAGATATTGTTTTCTTTCATGTGTGGGTCTTAAATTCCTGAATTTTCCACAGAAATGATCATGTCTAATGACAGGGAATAATTGACCAGTTTTGCTAAAGGATCTTCATGAAGCCACGTGTGATCTGAATCCACTATTAATCTACTGCTTCAGAAAAACTCTGAGGGAGCAACTGACATGGACCTGACCCTCTCCCTCATGGCCCCATTTTATTTTATTTTCATATATTTTTATTGTAATTAATAGAAGGGTTACATGATCTTTGTCATGGCCCCATTTTAAATGGTGGGTTACCAGTGCTGGGTTCTCGTGGTGATGCTAATTCCAGTGTAGACTGGGAACATGGTGATGTTGTTACTGGCTCTTTCCCCCATCCCCCTATCGAATTCGTGACTACTTTTCTCAAAGCAGCCTTTGTGCTGGCTGCCTCTACAGCATGTTTTAAGGATAGAAGGACCCTTCCTTTTTCCATAGGCTTTACCGAGCCCCAATTTTAAGTCCAGATTAAAAGTCAGGAATGTGACCTTCCATTTGAAAAGGCACACTGAAAATTCAGCAGCTGGGTGAGGGAAGCTAAAGATAAGGATTCCGAAGGTGTGATTCAAAAGCAAGAAGGAAATGGCAGTGCTGGGGTTTTGCATGCTGAATTCTCATTGTGCTTACAGAGACCCCACGGTTCTATTTAGGAAGGGGGTTGGGGGAGAAGAGTCCTTAGCACATGCAGAAATAGCGAATGGTCATAAATCTCCTATTCCTGAGGAGAGTGTAGGCAAGATCTGCAAATGACCTGATTCTTGCTGGCTAAGCAGGAGGGAGCAGCCTCCCCACTCTCTGCTGAGCTGGGATGCAGCTGCTTAACTTCAGCTTCCAGCCTGGATGCTTCCTTGTGATTTTCTAGGGTATGCCTGCCCAACTTCTCTTCTAGGCTCCCCTTCAGCTTGTTTTTCTTTGGTAGTATTTTGTGGTCTTTTCCCACTGGTTAGTTTTGCAAGTGTGCTAGAATCTTTGTTCAGAGAAAGACATATTGTTTCTGTGCCAACAAACACTAAGAGCCAGCCAATATTCCCTTCCTTCCCTCCTTCCTTCCTTCCTTCCTTCCTTCCTTCCTTCCTTCCTTCCTTCTTTCCTTCCTTCCCTCCTTCCTTCCCTCCTTCCTTCCTTCCTTCCTTCCTTCCTTCCTTCCTTCCTTCCTTCCTTCCTTCCCTCCTTCCTTCCTTCCTCCTTCCTTCTTCCTTTCACTTTTCCTCTCTCCCTCCCTCTTTTCTTTCCTTCTTCCCTTCCTACCTCCTTCCTTCCCTCGCGCTCCTTTTATTCTTCCCTAATTCCCTTCTTTCCTTCCTCTTTTCCCTTCTTCTTTCCTTCTACATGTTTTGTGTAGCACTCATCTCTACACACTTACATAAAATACAGTTTCCAGAGGGGCTAAAGTAATGGAGAAGAAGACACAGGAAGAGAGAAGCTTGTGGGAGGCCTCATCTCACTTGTTCATTTCCAAGCTGAATGTCTCTCGTTTTCCTTCTATTTCCTTATATATTCTTACAATAATAACTTCCTGAGGGCCAAGTCTATTGAGGCAGCGAGCACATGTGTCCAGTACTTTGTGTGAGCTCTCTGCTGATACTACCAAAATCTTCATTGGGTTGGGAGAGAGGGGAACTCAAAAACTGTAAGAAAGATGGTGGCAGGAAATCAGTTTTGGTAGAGGCCAAGTCAAGGGGTAACATCACCTTGCTATGACCTGATGGATAAAAGTTCTTTTAAGAACACAGGTGATTTTTCTTAAGTGTTTATCTCTCTATGCAACCTAGTCCATAATTTCACCCAGCAGATTTTCAGTGCATGATTACAGAACAGTGGTGAAAGGAGCTAAGATACTCCTTTCTTCCTTCCTTCCTTCCTTCCTTTCTTTCTTTCTTTCTTTCTTTCTTTCTTTCTTTCTTTCTTTTTTCCTTCCTTTCTTTCTTTCTTTCTTTCTTTCTTTCTTTCTTTCTTTCTTTTTTTCTTTCTTTCTTCCTTTTTCCTTCCTTCCTTTTTCCTTCCTTCCTTCCTTCCTTCCTTCTTTCCTTCCTTCCTTCCTTCCTTTTTCCTTCCTTCCTTCCTTCCTTCCTTCCTTCCTTCCTTCCTTTTTCCTTCCTTCCTTCCTTCCTTCCTTCCTTCCTTCCTTCCTTCCTTCCTTCCTATCTTTCTTCTTTCCTCTTTCTTCTTCTTTTTCCCTCTTTTTCTCTTTCCTTCTTTTTTTTTGCCAGGTATGGGGCTTGGGTGGACCTGAGTGCTGTCTCTGAGCTCTTCAGCTCAAGACTAGAACTCTCTACCACCTGACCCACAGCACCACTTCCCATTTTCTAGTGGTTAATTGGAGATGAGACTCTCATGGACTTTTCGTGCCCGGGCTGGCTTTGAACCACCATCATCAGATCTCAGTCTCTGGAGTAGCTAGGATCACAGGGCTGAGCCACTCGTATCCGGCTCTCTTTCATTTCTTCTCTATGATATTTCTTCCTGTCTACCGCTATACACCTATCTCTTGCTCACATTTGAACTTACTGAGCCATACTTGACTGTGGTAAATTTTAGGTTGAAGTAACAGAAACTCAATTTAAATGATCCTGAGAGGTAAAAAAAAAGAGGGGGAGGGGCAATGGTATTTTCACACACATCTGGGAAGTCTAAGAAGATAGACTGGGTGTAGAGGGCCAGGCATACTCTCAGAATGTAGATGGTAAAGGTTGTGATTTGATCTTCTTCTAGCCCTCAGCACTTCAGGTTTATTTTATTGACCAGGTAGTCTCAGGGAACCATGCTGACCTTGAAATGTCCTTGGCTTCTTGCACCATAACCAGCCACTGTCACCACGCTGGTAAAATACCTTGATTGGCCAAATGTGAGAAATATATTCATCCAGATGAAAGAGGTAGAATTCGGTCCATTCAAACTCCAGGATTAAAGCTAAGGAGCTCACCAGAGAGGAAATGAAGATAGATCTCCAGTAAGAAAAGTTAGATGATGCTAATCAAGTTTTCTTTTTCTTACCTATATCCCCTTCGCCAGCTTTGCGAGAAATATTGAAGCTTGGGTTACTCAAGCAGTCCAAAAGAGAGAGATACTAAAAGGCCATCGGCCTACCTGGAATAAGTTGGCTCCTATTCTACAGTGGATGATGAACTTCAAAGTGGCATGTCTTTGTTTGCATGTGGCCGGTTGTAAGTGGCTGGCAGTTAGAGACAGATGCTGTAATGACTAACTCAGGATGTCTGTTTTCATCTTCTGTGGTTCATCCATTCCCAACGATATTTATGGGCACTTAGTGTAGCAGCTTCCGGGCACTGGGAGAAAACATCAACATCATGTGACATTATGATTCTAATGCCTAGTAATTGGGAAAGGAAGCATCAATGATAATAACGTGGGGAAAGCCATCTCTCCCCATTTCCTGCTTGTAGAGCAGGCTGAGCTCCACTTTGACAGGAAGCAAGGGAGTCATGCTTGTGTCTGTCACTCTCTATCAGCACTGTTACTGCTGTGGCTTCAGTCTCCAAGTTCTCTTTCTCAGCCTATGCTTTGGTCTCCCAACTGAAGTTCCTCTTCCTGTACCTCCCTCACCCTGGCCCTTCCTCCTCTCTCATCTTCTAATGAATCTGGGAAAGAAAAGAAAAGCTCACATTATTATGTGACTCCCTATCTAATTCTAAGGATGTGCCTCCCCCAAATTTGTTAATTGTTGGCTATATTGTATGCCATGTTTCGCCTTATATGTTCTCTTTTTGTTGTTGTTGTTGTTGTTGTTGTTGATCATAGGGCTTAAATTCTGAGCTTGGGTGCTGTCCCTGAGCTCTTCAGCTCAAGGCTAGTGCTCTACCACTTTGAGTCTTCAGCACCACTTCTAGTTTTTTGGTGGTTGATAGGAGGAAAGAGTTTCACGGACTTGGGAAGTAGCACTGTGACTCAAGGGGTAGAGCAGTAGCCTTGAGTAGAAGAGCTCAGGGAAAATACCCAGGCCCAGAGTAGAAGTCCCATGACTGACAAAAGAAAAAAATCTCACAGACTTTGACAAAAAACAACAAAAACAAAATCTCATTGACTTTCCTGTTGAGGTTAGGTTTGAACCACAATCCTCAGATCACAGCCTCTTGAGGAGCTAGGAGTAGCCCTTGTCCTAAAATGTTCTTCATTAAATTTTAATTTAAAAATGTGTTATTTTTGCCTATTCAATATGAAGGAAAAAATTTAAAAAGTAAGCAATGATTTTAAAAATGTTTCTAAGCAGGGTGTTGAGTCTGATCAAGGTACCTTATATTCCTATAAGAATGAATCAAAATGAAAGTCCCTCGTTGGTGTCAGTAGAAATGAACAAACAAAATAAAGTAACATAAATAGAATAAACTAAAATAAACTTTTTTTTTTTTATCAAGAGTATGTATCTTCTTTGGGATTCATTCCGAAAACAATATGGCATCACATCTTAGCCTCGGTTCCTTTACAGTTTTTTTTTTCTCTTCATTCAGTTCTCCAGAATTCCTAAATTCTTCCGGGTTCTGTGCCTCCCCTCCCTTCCTTGCTGGACAGGCTATACTTAATCCAAACTGGTCAGTCACCTCCTTGGTAACACTCTGTAGATTGGTTATCATTCCTTCCTCTCTACCAGTTGCCTTAAGTAAGAATAACACATTTAAATCAATTCAATTTCATTAAAAAAGAACTAGTTATTTTCAAGTTCTAAAAAAAATGATTTATAACAAAAATCCCATGTAAAATGTGTCACAAGGGAGTTGGTTTTTCTTCATGAAAAATCATGTTCTCCAAGAACATGAATGTTATACCTAGATCTTTTCCCCCACAAATACCTGCTCAACATCTGGCCATAATATCTATGCATACTAAGTATACAGCAAACACTTTCAATGGCCATTCAATCCTATCTCTTTGACATAGCACTGGATTGTGTGAGAAGAATGAACTACTATGTGTGGAACAGAGAAGAGGAAGAGAAGTGCAGTAAGCAGAGGGAGACAGAAAACTCAGTACACAGACCAAAAACACCATTCACATCTGGGCAAGGTCATTGTTGATGCCAGTGTCACACTAGGTGGCTAATATCACTTTGAACTTTTAAAATAACTTTTGTTGTCTCTTATGCCATGTTAATATCATAAATGGCATTATATCCCCTTAGTAAATATGGTTCTTAGGTGGGGGAGTTATTCTTGAAGGATATTTTTATGGGCTTTATAAGCTTGCATATCCATAACAAGCATAAGTTGACTTAAGAACCGTCCTGTGTTTAATTACAGGTGATACTCTTGGTGCTCCATGAGCCATGAGATTCTATTCTTTTCACTAGAAAGTACCTAAAGTGAGAGCGAGGAAGACTTCCTTTGAGTGCCTCACTGTTCTTTAATCTGGTGTCATCTTTCCCCTTTGTCAGTATATATTGATAGTATAGACAGTCTCAGACTTTACCAACAGACTGGGTTATCTGCCATTTTTTTTAATAATGTAAAGAAACTGGAAGCAAAATCATTAAATGCTCCAGATCCATGATTTCCACACATGCCTCGGGAATAAGCACATATCCTTTGTCATCGTGATCCCAGACCTTGCTGAGTCCATGATTTGAAAATGCTCTTTGAAAAAAATGCTTCTTAAATTTGACCCTGAGTAAGCTGTGAGTATTAGATGTTACTCAATAACAAACCATGAGAGTTAAAAGACTTTGGAGTATTTATTTGTTCAAACCTGGTCTGTGTCCAGGGTATGTTAGCAAATGAATCTGTGGTGAAAGGTTCTTTTTTTTTTTTTGGTCAGTTGTGGGGCTTAAACTCTGGGCCTGGTGCTGTCCTTGAGCTCTTCAGTTCAAGGCTACCACCCTACCACTTGAGCCACAGAGCTACTTCTGGTTTTCTGGTGGTCCCTTGGAGATAAGAGGCTCACAGACTTTAATGCCCAGGCTGGCTTTGAAATGCTATCCACAGATCTCAGCCTCCTGAGTAGCTAGGATTCAAGTGTGAGCCACAGGCACTCCAAATATTGATTCTGTAAATTAAAACTACTCTGGGTTTTAATAATTTCTAACCTCTTTCTACCCACTGCATCTCTTTCCTAAGTTGTAATTAAGGGTGCTATTTTTACAATCATGAAAATTGAACAGGCACTCATAAAGAGAAGATCAAACCTGAAAGAGAACACAAAGAAATAGATAAAGATTCCAAAACTTAATCATGTTAATGACAATGCTTTTTCATCTTCATTGATAATTTATGTTTTCTACCAATAAAGATCGGTAAATTGCAAGTTTTTTTATTTGGCATTTATTATCAACTTTTGAGGATGTGTACGTCTGGAACTTGATTTGTTGGCCTGAGGTCTGCTTTGTATCTCTTGTTAATCAGTTTTTGTGATGTGGCAAATAGATTTTGTTTTAGAGAAAAATTCAGGGGCTAAGTCAGTGGTGCAATAAAGGGACATAACGACAGTGGCTTTGGATGCAGAAATATCATGAATGGGCAAGTGCAAGCCCTATCTGAATAATATTGATTTCTAAACTCAGAGTGTGTGCTTAACTAGCAGTGTTTAAGGAATAATGGCCAGGAAAAAATAACTCTCTACATGTTTCAAATATTTCCTATCTACAGTTGAAATTGCACAATTGTAGAAATATTAATAAACCTAGTAGAAATAACAGGGATATGTGGATGTGTGTGTGTGTGGATGTGTGTGTGTTGTGAGATATAGAGACAATGTGCTTATAATAATCATTTTGTAAAACTTTAAAGGAAAAGTTAAAGAAGTGGGGGGACCACAAGCTCGAATAAAAGCAGTGTGTAAGATACTAGATCGTATATGTCTGTCAAATCTCATGCTTATTTGATTTGTCTGTATGAACATGTTGCATTGGCACTTTAAAAATAAAAAAAGGACTTTGAGAGGGGTAATAGGAAGTGCACCTTGGGGACTAGGAGAGAGGAGCGAGGTGGCTGGCTGGATGGTGGGACTCGGGGTAAGTGGTGAGAAATGATTTGTGAGAATTTGGATGTCACGCCTGGAAACAGTGTCAAGCAGGTTCTGGGTTCGGGGTCTTGAAATTTCAGCATTTTGAAAGAAGGGTAGAGGTGCAAAGGGAAGAGATCAGAGGAGAAAAGAATGAAAATAGGAGGAGATTGGTCTTATGAAAGAATCCATATGAGAATAGTCAAGCAAAGCTAGGCCAACAATCTACAGAGCACTTACAGCTTTTTGAAAGAAAAAGCAAGTAAATAAGTATCATGTATCAGGGCCTATAAGAAATGTACACACACACACACACACACACACACAACCCAAGAAATGCAAACTGCACCTATGTATATAGTATATATGACTATTTATTATCCACTACATATGTTGCACATGCATTCATAGCACATTTTTATGTTTTATATATGCATATGTGTGTATTATATGTATTGTGGCTTGGACATCCATCTCTGATACAAAGGCAACTTTTCTTTGTAAAAAATATTAAAAGGTTATTTATCTTTTAAAATTTGTTCCTAGTGTGAACAAAGGAAAATTAATTACTGTCCTTAGTCTATAGTTATTTGTTTCATTGCTTTTTACTTATCTCATTGCCACCATTCCTTTTGTCCTTATTCTGGTTTGCATCTTAAGTATAGGATAATACAGAGATTTTCAGAATAATATATATTATATTGATATATGTCTATGTGAAAGATAAGTAGATAGATGGATGGATAGATAGATGTAGTCTGTTCATTTTCATTTGGTGGATCCTGTGAATTTATCACAGTGGAAATTTGGATTATTTCCAATGTCTTGATACTTTGAATTGCATTTCTCAGAACATTCTTGCACATAGCTTTTGGTGCACATGTGAATGAATTCATCCTGAGAGTTCACCAAAGAGGAAAATTGCTGGTTAGTAGAGTATGCAAATATTTATCTGTACTAGAGAAATCCAGACCACTTCCTAAGTTGTTGCTGTATGCAAGACTGACTGGGGTTAGACACATGTCACTTAGTGACAGAGAACTTTCCTAGCATGCACAAAATCCTGGGTCATTTACGATGCATGTGCATGCAAACACACACACACACACACACACACACACACACACACACACACACCCTGAAAAGAAAAAATATTAACACTTCTTTTTAATTCATATCTGTTGATTCATACCTACAAAATATGATTTATTTTTTATTATTATAAAGATGATGATCAAAGGAGTTATAGTTAAATAAGTCAGGTAAAGAGTATATTTATATTTGGGCAATGTCCCCTTTCCTGTATTCTGTCCCAGTTTTTCCTCTAAAAGTTTATTTTATTCAAACTTACAAAACTTTGTCCATCATAAGTTTCTCTAAAACATCCAGTCAGTCAGTTGGCTGTACATTTCTATTTTTAAGTTAATTTGCATTTCCCTAATTACCGTGGAGGGTGAATGTCTATGTGCTATTTTTAGTCAATTGTATTTCTGCTTCTATTTCATCTTGCTCAGACTTTTAAAATCCAGTTTTTGTCTTTTCATTATGCAACAGAAAGAGTTTACCATACATTGTCCATTCATGTCACTTTGTCAACTAATTGTGTCATAATTGCATTCTTCTAGTTGTAATTTGTTATTTTACTTTCTTTGATATGTCTCTTATAGTTAAAATATTTTTAACTTCTCAAATTTCAATTATACATATGAAAACATAGAAACAGAACAAAAATAAAATGGCCCGGGTAAAATATTTAATTTCTTAAAACATATATATACATATATATCTATGTTTGTGTTTAACTGTAAGAATTATAAAAATAAATTCATATTTGTTATTAAAATAAATTATAATTAATAGGGTTTTGTATAATGAATATTTCTGATTGATATTTAAATTTTGAAATCCATAAAGAAATGAGCAAAAGTATTAGAAAAATTTAAAATCTAACAAGAAAAGAGAATGTTTGGCATATAAAAACAAAGTGATTAACCTTGGACTTTCCTAGCAGAAGTTTACAATAGGGCAAAACTTAGATACATAAGGCCATATAGGATGAGGCTAAATGAAAGGACCTCCAGGATATGAAAACAAGAGCCATATAATGTGTGATTTTGTTCTTTATGTACTATGTTATAACTCATCTCTTTTGCTGTCCCTTGGTTATTCTCATAATGTTACAGTATCTTACCTTGTTATTGGTATATTGTATATATGTTTATTTGTTTATTTGAAATTGGATAGGGAAGGGGGAAAACAAGATGAGGGGCGGGGTGGAGGGAGGGAAATGGGGAGATAAACATGAGAAGGGTTATCAATGTTTGTGAAGTAATGCACCTTCTATCTGGCAAATATAATGTAACTCTTCTATTAATTACAGTAAAAAATAAATTAAAAAATAAAGTGATTATAACAGAATCCTAAAGGAATAACTAATTATATCTAATGTTTTATGAAGTGGAACCATGAGTAACATCTTCTAACCTAAGCTAGATAATTGCCTTAATTTCTTAAAATACATAGCTCCAGAAAGACTTTAATGATGACAAAATTATTGTCAGTATTAGAATTACCACCATGGAGTCAAAGAAATTGAAATTCAATACCAGGAATTTATAATGAAACATAGAAATGAAAAGCACAGAAATGGAAAAAGAAGCGGTAAATCATTATACATAAGAAATTTAAAGAATTATGTGACCTTGCTAAGCAATATGCAAATAAATTAGAAAGGTGGAATGCAATCAATGAATCTCTAAGGAAACATTGATTCTAAAACTGACCCTGGAAGAAATAGAAAATGTAAAGTGAAAAACGCACGTACACACACACACACACACACACACACACACACCCCAAAAGGAATGGATCATTTTTTTATCTTAGTACTTAATTTTATTGCCATCCTTGTAAGAAACAATCAATTAAGGCTTTTGATCAGAGAAAGGTAGCAAGTGAATATTTATTTAGAATGAAAATATTAAAAAAGACAAACTGCAAACTAACACTGAACCTAAATATTACAATGTAGTATTTCTATTAACAAATATATAATGCATTTTTTGCAACAGATCTTTTTATACTATAGTGCGTGTGTGTGTGTGTGTGTGTGTGTGTGTGTGTGTGTGTGTGTGTCTTGGTCCTAGGGCTTGAACTTAGGGCCTGGATGCTGTCTCTGAGTGTTTTTGCTCCAGAATAGCACTTTGCCACTGGAGTCACAGCCCCATTTCTGGGATTATTTTTTGGTGGCTAATTGGAGATAAGAATTTCATGAACTTTCCTGCCTGGTCTGGTTTCAAAGTGCAGCTCTCAGATTTCGGCCTCATGAGTAACTAGGGTTATATCATAGCACGAGCACTGTCCTGACCAATGTGTCTGAGCGTCATTTCTACAGAAAGGTAAGAGAGGCACTTAAGTCTTTCCTCTGGAACTTGTAATTAAAATTCATTTCTTATCATCGTGTCTTTGTAGTCCCCTTCAGCTTCACCGCTCATTGCTCGTACTATATAAGCACTTAGGATTTTTTGACAAATTTGAGGAACTCATTGTTGCGTTTCTTCCATATTAGCGCTGTATTTTCAGGTATTTTTGTTTTGTAGTGCAATGACTACTTTTAAATATTATTTTAATGGATGTTACTCATTACCTGGAGCAATCTAAATGTGTTTTTAAATTGCTGTCATGTTGTATTGAGCTGCATAATTGTGTAGTCAAATTGCTCATAAGGCTTAGACACAGAGCTCCTGATAAATATGTGTGGTTTTTCTCACTGGAATACTTATTCATTCAGACTCTTTTAGTTTGGGGTGGTAATTTGGCATGCCAGGAATCTTGAATTTCCTAGTCTTGACAAAGTACACTTCAATGCATAGAGACACTAAAAAGTACAAGCAGGGCCGGGAGTTTGGCCTAGTGGTAGAGTGCTTGCCTAGCATGCACGGAGACCCGGGTTCAATTCCTCAGTACCACATACATAGAAAAAAGCTGGAGGTGGTGCAGAGGCTCAAGTGGTAGAGCTCTAGCCTTGAGAAAGCCCAAGAACATATACATATATATATATATATATGAGCGAGATAGAAATAGATATATACATACATACACACATATATATACATATATGTATACATTTATGTATATATATATATGTGTGTGTGTTAATGAAATTAGATAATGCCTACACATTCATTTCTGGTTCCAGAAACATCAAGTTTATTTCTTTCTCCCTAATCGTTCCCAAATTGAGCGCCCTAGAACAAATTCACCTTTTAGGATAATCACCGACTCTGCAGCTTCACGTGGAGAGGCGGCTGAATGATTACAGTGTACACTAGGAACAAGCGGAAGCAGTGACCCTCTAGAAAAACTTTTCAGCAGTCACCCGGCGCGGTGGCTCATGCCTGTAATCCTAGCTACACAGGAGGCTGAGATCTGAGGATCAAGGTTCAAAGCCAGCCCCGACACAAAAGGACCCAAGACTCTTTTAATCTCTAGAAAATGGCAAGTGGGGCTTGGCTTAAGGGTAGAGCGGTAGCCTTGAGCTGAAGAACTCAGGGACAGAGCCCAGGTCCAGTTCAAGCCCCATGACCCACCAAAACAAATAAACAAACAAATTCTTTCAACAGTTGCATTTACAAAACACACCACAGAAATGACGGAAACCACTGCCTGTGTGTGTTTGTATGTGTGCATGTGTGTATGTGTGTGTGGGGGGAGAACATTGGTACATGCATGTATGTTTGTGCTGCATCTCCTCAAAACCAAATTAAGCACAACAATATCAACTCCCTCATGGCAGCTTGGGTTTTGTAAAAACAGACGTGGGAAAATATTTTAGAATTCAAGGTGTCCATTTGGCATCACGGCTGGAACAGAAAGGAGAGGAAACACCCTCTCCTTGGAAGACCTCAGGATAGTGTCATGCTGAAACACGGAGAACCTTAAATGACATCATTCGTTGATGTTGCTGCATTGAGCTGAAATGCCTGAGTCTTCATATGTCTTTCAGTCATCAAGGCAAAGGACTCCCCTGAGAAGGATCTAACCAGCAATTATTTCTATGGAGTTCAAGAAATGTCCCAAGAAACTATATGGGAGGCAGTCTGACTACAAGCTCGAGGTGGGATGTGAATACTAGTTATTTGAAGAAGGATTTGCAGTCCATCTCAACATTCATTGTACTTATTTTGTTCATATTCTCCCAAAGTCTATCACCACCAGCCAGAAACAAAGTATCATGGAAAAAGAGAATGGCCTTAGCCAATTCAAACACCAAACCATCTTCCTGTGAACATTTCACAAAGCCACATGCTTGGCACAAATTGTCAATCCTGCTAGGAATTTATGAGGGCCCCTTGCAATGGACCCAGAAGCTTAAGTTCCATTATCATGTATTAAACCCATGAATGTGGGTGAAACTTCCCAGCCAGCAATCACAGATGGTTTCACAGAGTAATGTCACCAAACCTGTAAGGCAGAGGTTAATCCAGCACCATTTAAACTGTTCCAGAACACAGACATACCAAGCTGTCTTTGAAATTCTCCTTTTATGAGGTTAGTGTAATATTCAAAGCTAAGCCAAATATCTATAGAGGAAGAAAATAAATTGCAAAATGAACTAATTCCTGTATATTGTTAACTAACAGAACATAGAAGTACATGAAAAGGTAACACCTTATAACCAAGTGGGACTTTACTGCAAAGCACTGAAAAATTAGAAAACCCATGTGTGAAATTTACCATAGAAGTAGATCACACAGAAAAGTGATATGATTATTTTACACATGATGAAAAGGTAATGATAAAAATTTTAAGACTCATCTTAATAAATAGGCTAAGTTAAAAAGATGAATACTTCCTCATGTGACATAAAACTGCATTTATATACATATGTTTCATTTTATTTATTTATAATGTGAAGGTGATGTACAGAAGGGTTACAGTTACATAGGTGAGGTAATGAGTGTATTTCTTTTCTGGCAGTGTCACCTCTTCCCTCCTTTTCTCCCAGTTTTCCCCTCATAATACTCTTTCCCCTCAAGTTGTACAGTTCAGTTTCAACATAGTATTTAGTGGATAACATTGCTGGATTTGTTCTTCTTTTGTCCTTCCATTTCTGTGCTTCCTGTTATCCTCCCCCAAACAGGTAAACTTACATACAAGACAAAAAGTACAGAGGTCAAAAACAGCAACAGAAGAGAAAAAAGAAACCCAAACCCAAATACAAAATAACAAAAAAACTTCTTGTGTCCCTTCTAAATATATTCTGCATTCAGAAGCACTATCACATTTAATAAAAAAAGGATAGATTCATTCAATTCTAACAGGACTTCAGTGAGATCTTAAATAAGTTGTATGTAAAACATATAGAGATCAAACGATGTCAAAATATACTAGAAACAGAGAGTGGCAGGGGAATCTTGGTTTTACAGATATGAGAATGTTTGTATATATATATCTATATATATATATATTTTAATAGCGTGATATTGCCATATCTATGTGCAGAACAGTGAATTATACCAGCAATCTCAATATAAATCCAAATACACATGAAAATTAAATAAGTGCAAAAAGATAAAACTGATGGTTCAAAGAGTGTAGCTGGGGAATACATGTATGTCTGTGTATATATATATATATATATATGCATATGTGTGTATACATATATGTGTTTGTGTATGTATATGTGTGTGTCTGCCTCCTGACCTCACCTCAATGAGCTCCATAACTTTTATAAGCTAAAACACAACTTGAAACCATAAAATAGTAGAAGAAAATATGAAAAAAAATCTTTGTACATAATCTTGGAGGGAGGAAGTCATTTTTTTCTTATAATACAAAACCAACATAAAAAACAAACTTAACGGATTTCACCATGGACATGAAAAAATAAAATCCTACAGAGAAAATACCAAAGGCAAACCACAAATTAGGAACAAGTATTTGAAACACATAGTGCAAATAGAGATCTGTTTTCCAGAACTCCGATAAGTCAGTATAAAAAGGAGTTTGAAAGAGAAATTTGATTTCAAAAGAAAGTGAATGAAATACAAGTAGCCCTTGCAAATACAAAAATATACTCAGCCTAATGTAAAAGAGATTCAGGCTTGGCCTACCACGAGGTGCCATCTTTCCTAACACAGCATGACACCCACATGCCTGTGTTTACAGAAACTCTCCTGTAATACGGATAGAGGCATCACTTTCTTCTTGGAGGCAGTGAATTGTTAGCACTGAGTCACTGGACAAATGTCTCTTTAAGAATTCTACTTTTACCAGATGCTAGCAGTGCCTCAGGCCTGTAATCCTAGATATTCAGGAGGCTAAGATATGAGGATCATGGTTTGAAGCCAAGCCAGGCAGAAAAGTCCATAAGATTCTTACATACAATCAACCACCAAAAGGTCTGAAGTGAAGTATTTGCTCAAGTGGTAGAATGCTATCCTCGAAAAACAAAACAAAACGGAACACCTTAGAGACGGTGCTCGGGCCCTGAGTTTAAGTTCCAGGGATGGCATGCATACACATAGGAGTGCGTGCACACCCACATACAATTCAATTTTTAGCAACTGGATCTTTTGATATGAATGAGATTGAATCAAATTAAATTGGTTAGGTATTCGTGTATCGTGTGTTAGTGTTGCTCCTGGGATTTGAACACAGAGCCTGGGCACTGTCCCTGAGCTTTTCGTGCTTAAGGATAGCACTCTCCTACTAGAGCCACATCTCCACCTTCACTTTTTCTGACTAGTTTATTGAAGATAAGCATCTCATGGACTTTTCTGCCTGGCTGGCTTTGAACCGCAAACCTCCGATCTCAACCTCCAGAGTAGCTAGGATTATATGTGTGAGCAATGAGGGTCCCATATATTATTTTTTGTGTATTAAACTATTTCCTTGCATAAAAATAATAAAGTTGTAAAGTTGAATTCCTATCCCTAATGCAGCTTCTTAGAAGGCATATGTGAGAGGCTCAGGATTTGAGAACAAAAAGCACGAGGCCCAATTTGAACAATGTTAGAGCAAAAAGGTCTGGAGGCATGGCTCAGTTTTAGAGAGCTTACCTGGCAAGTGCAAGACCCTGAGTTCAATCCCCAGTAACACCTTCCCCTCCCCACAAAGAAATGAAACCAAATGAAAAGTCATTGTATTATTTGCTTTTGAAGAGAGAAATTGGATGCAAGGGGAGAGAGAATCAGATACAAACACACTTATAACCTACACACACACACACACACACACACACACACACACACACACACACTGCAAATAAAGAACAGCCTAAGTTTACTAACCTTGATAACATGTATGCTTATTCTTTCCTTAAAGCATTTATTGAGAAGATACATTCTGTGCTAGATGTCAGCTGAGAACAAAAAAAAGCATAACATAATTTATGAAAAAATGATAGATGTTGCCTGTGCTCTTAGCTATTGGATTGTAGTAGAGTGGGAAAAGACAATACACATACAAACTTATGAACCCCAACGGAAAGTAGGACAGGAATTAATACAGGTGGGTGGAATGCTATCTTGTGAGGAAAAACATGAACCAAGAAGATGAAGGGAGCCATAAGAGTTTGTGGAGAAGATTTATGCAGAGAAACAAACACGAAATACCCCGAAGCAGGTATTGTCTGCTGTGTTTGAGAAATAGAAGACATCAGTGTAAATGCAGTTAGGGGATCCAGGACAAGACTTGGTGAGGATGAATTGTATCACCCTTAAAAGCCAGAATAAAGTAGCAAAGCTATGTTTCTACTTCAGCCCTCCCACAAGGAGCAGAATTTGATGTAGAACACATTGCAGTGATCAGGAGAATCAAGAGCCTAAAAGGATTAGTGATCTTTTGAGTGACAGTCACTGGGAGAGAAGCAGGGGCTAGGTCTGGGAGGGCAAAGTCTTTTGAAAAATCCACTTCCGTTTGGCCAGGATTCAAGTGACCTGTGGGTGAAATTAGACCCAAAGCATGTATTCACACGAATATCATCTCTCCATAACCAGTTAGTTTGGATGTTTCATATTTTGAGGTACACAAAGCTTTAACTATCCAAGAGAACCTTTTTGATTTTTTATTTCACCAGTTCACCAGGCTTGAATTCAGGGCTTGGGAACTGTCCCTGAGTTTTCATGCTTAAGTCTATTGCTTTACCACTTTGGGCCACAGCTCCATTTCCAGTTTTTTGGTAGTTAATTGGAGATAAAAGTCTCATGGACTTTTTTCCTCGTGCTGGTTTTGAGCTATGATCCCTAAAACTCAGCTTCCTGATTAGCTTGGATGACTGGCACAAGCTACCAATACGTTGATAGTCACCCTTGCTCAATAATTACTATGGTTCTTTATATTGAGTGTTACAGTTAGCTCAACAAACACTATAAACTTTTCTACAGATGCTAGGTGATTTATTGGGCAAGGACTGGGATGTTTTCAAACCTATTATCAATACCTTGGTCAATAGCCTATTAGTCGTTTTTTTGTTTGTTTGTTTGTTTGGTTTTGGTACTGGGAATTGAAGTCAGGACATTGCACTCGCCAGACAAATGCTTTGCTACTAAGCTGTAGCCTAGTCCTAGTCCTTTTAAGCAGGGTAACTTAGGACCATGGGTCTCTCTTTGTTTCTCTATTTGGAGGTCCTTCAGTTCTGGAAAAATATAAGGCAAATACTTGCCAGATCCTGGATTAAACTCAGATTTAAAAGAAACTTTGAGGAAGTTGTATGTGTGGATCTTTAGAAGTAAAACACTCAGCATTCCAGGGAAGGGTACATGGTTAAATGACAAAAGATTAAAATGGATCTAAACATATTATTCAACTTTAAGTTCAAAGTCTAAGACCATGACATTGCTTAGAAGCAAATATACCAATAACAGTTTCAGATATTAAGGACAAAATGGGTAAAACTGGTGTCGTCAGGACTACAGAACGAATTCTGAAAGAATGTATCAGGGTTCTGCTGAAAAGAAAAGAAAACTGTATTACATGTTAGAATGCATATAATCCGTATCTACACATCAAACATATTTGTGTTCCAGAATATACACGTATATATATGCACATGTATTTGTATTATATATGTGAATGTGATATGCATATGTGTGTGGATACATGTATGTATAACACCGAGTTGTTCACTATTAACAAAGAGAGATTTATTTTAAGGAATTGACAATTATAGGGCTGACAATACAGCCAAGTCCCAAACCTAGATGGGAGTTGATGCTGTAATTATGAGGCATAATTTTCTCTTCTCTAGAAAACCTATATATCCATTGTTCAAGTCATCAGGTAGTTGAACTAGTTCCTCCCACATTATCAGACTAGTCTGGACTTAAAGCCTAGCAAGGCTAGACCAATGCTTGGCTAGATCGCTGGATTCTATAATTTGGCCAATGTAGCATAGAAAACTAGTCAGCACATGGAATATTAAAGAGTTTTTTTGGGTGTGTGTGGATTTTAGCAACACATGCTATAAATTTAGGAGGTAAAATTGTTGGTCACTAACTGCCTGTATACTCATTAGAATCCAAGATCCAAACTTATTCACCTGCTCCCCATATTTGGAATAAGAATCATCAGAGGGCTTGATTGACTCTAGGCATGGCATTTAATGAATGAACTGCCTGACACGGTGTTTACGTTATGGATTAATGAACAAATTCATTAAAGAGAGCCCTGTGTGTAGTTCTTTGGGACAGTGTTATCATTTGTTTATACAAGGAAGATCATGGGCCTAAGATGTCATGGTGTGAGACCATTGAAAGAGGGACTGAGAGAGAACAAACCTGCAAATACAGGTATTTGTGAGGGCTGTCACTTTTTTCCTTACTACCTGGCAGTCAGGACAATAGTAACACAAATAGATCATTGGTTATATTTAAGAAGAGAAAACTAACTCTGACTTTAGGTGGGTGAGGGGGGTTCTCAATCTTTTTTCCCAGTCAACACAGATGAAGGATAAACTTCCTCCCACTAATCAACAGATATGAGTTCTTTACCAGACGTGTTGAGGGAAATATTATTCATAACATTTCAGTGTAGGGGATCCCCTAGTGTAGAATTCTACTAAAAAAAACCATGTTTCTGGGGGTTGGTGGCTCACTCCTGTAATCCTATCTACTCAGGAGGCTGAGCTCTGAGGATCCTGTTTCAAAACCAGCCAGGCATGAAAGTCCATGAGACTCTTATCTCCAATTAACCACCAGAAAACCAGAAATGGTGCTGTGGTTCAACATGGTAGAGCACAAGCCTTGAGCTAAAGAGCTCAGGGACAGTGCTCAGGCCCAGAGTTCAAATACCACAACCAATAGAAAACAAAAACCAAACCAAAACAACTGATCAACCAAACAACAACAGACAAAAACAAAAAAACAAAAAAAGAAAGTCCATGAGTTGGGCTGAGTGCATTGTTATAAATAAAGTAGATTTTTTTCACTCATGTATCTTGAGTAGTAGTAAAGATGTTAGAACTTCTACTTAAGTCTGGCAAGCAGGCTACATTTGAAGTCATTTGCAGGGACTTGTGATATGAATGATGAATAGTATTTTTTCTCATTTTTGGGAGGGGGCGTCAGTGATGGGGCTTGAACTCTGGGTCTGGGCGCTATCCCTGAACTCTTCAGCTCAAGGCTCCTGCCCTACTCCTTTAGCCACAGCCCCATTTCAAGTGTTTTTTTAATTAATTAATTTGTTCCTATAATCTAGAGTGAAGCAGTAGCTTCTTTAATATAGTTTAGTTGGAGCCACAACACTCCATGACAGAGCACAGAGTCATCTCTGGTAGACAACAAGAAATGTACATTTGGCTTGCGGCTCCATGGGTCTTAGCCAGGGTTTGCTGGTGTATGTGCAGACAATCACCTGTGTCCAATGTGCTAGCTCTGCAGATCGTGGCTGGGCTTGCTTCTTCTGGCATGATAGAAGTGACTGACTTCTGCTTTGTGGGTCCTCTCCTTTCATGAGAGAGCTTGTGCATGTTCTCTTGAGAGTTATCAGTCCAAGAACAGTCCGTGAAGCCAGTTCTAAGGTTCAAGCACAAAACTGGGTCAAGTCACTTGTGCAGGTCTCCATTGGCCTGAACAAGTAGGTAAGGCCGTGTTCAATCTGCGAAGTGACAACTCTTACTCTTGGTGGAAAGAGCATGGCCATGGTTATATTGAAAGATGAGAGCGGTCTTGACATTATTAGCAGGAAACTGGATCCAGCTTCCCTTTCCAAGAACATCAGCGAGCAGTGATCCTTGGTGATAATTCAGAAATAGTAGCAGGAACTATTTTCCTTGATTCCTACTTGAGAACTCTGATCAAGAGCACTGTGTCATTGAGGAATGACTTAAACTCAGTTGTTCTTTGGGACAATTGAGTTGAAGACTGAAATCCTCTAATTTCTCTTCTGTCCTCCTCTAGTTTGTTTAAGTCTAAGCATTAAATCCCTGCACCATTGTATTATTTTATTCTATGGATTTTACTAACATTGTAGTTTAATTAAAAGTAAATGAGTGAATTTGGTGATTATTTGCCATTAGTAGCTATTATCATTTTCATGCAGATATTCAGAGCCAAAGTTAGTAAAATTCAAATAAAAACCCTTATCCCATTAAAAGTAGCCTTCTGGGTCAGTATTACAAAATGTCAGGATAGCTACTTGATTGTAAGAGTAGCCTCTTTACACCTTTATTCTTTCATTGAAGTACCTATACTCATTCACTTATTAGCATTCATTGTATCCAAATTTCGCACCTCTATCAATTTAATTCAGTGTTATTTTTCTTGGGGGGGGAAAGAAAAGCAGAAAGAGGGTACATAAAATGAACAAGAACCCTTAATAATTCTTTTTGTGGCCATGGGGCGTAAATTTCTCAGTGCTCACATATATAATTAATAGTCTCTCACAGCTTGTGACAGCTGGTTTGTTAAAGCCAAAACCCCACCTTACTTAGTTAAATCTTGGAGATTCGTCACAAGAGGCTCTCTAAACCTGTCACTAACTCCTAATTTAATATTTTAATAGACTTTCTTGGCACAGGAGCCAATTGCATGGACTCACTCCCCTCTGAGGATGAAGAGAGTAAGTTCAGTCTAGCCAGTGTCCATTTTTCTCCTTTTGTCTCAAATACTCCATGAACAGGGGCTTGTGGAAGTTAAATCAGCACTGAAGAAAAGTATATGCAAAAAAAATCAATAAAAACACGATGAAAGCACATACAGACAGAGTTTGGTACTGACAGCTCATAAAACCCCGCTGTTAATTCATCCAAATATCAACAGGTACTTTTCCCACATTTTCAAGAATAAAGAATTAGAAGAAACTGTGAAGGATGCCATCAGAAGCAATTCACAGTTCCCTCGTATGGACGTGTTAATCTGGGCTTGTTATATACTGAATCCAAATTGTCATCTACTCATTGCAAAAAAAAATTGTTTCCTCTACAGAATTGCAAGGAAGGAGGAGGTGAGGCTTGTTTAGGGGAAGCGGCTGGGTACTGGTGGCTCACGTCTGTAATCCTAGCTAGTAGAGGCTGAGAGATGAGAATCACCATTTAAGGCTGGCCCTGGCAGGAAAGTCCATGAGTCTCTGTATCTTCAGTTAACCGCCAGAACACTGGCAGTGGTGGCTTAGAGTGGTAGAGTGGCTGGCTAGTCTTGAGCAGAAGAGCTCAGAGGTAGCACCCAGGTCCTGAGTTCAAGCCCCATGGCTGATCAAAACATTTTTAAAAAGAGAAGACATGATTGGCCCAAGCTCATATAGTTAGTCAGAGCAGAATCAGATTTGAACTCAAGTGCCTAATTTCAAGGCACCTAGTACAAGTCTATCTCCTCTTCTGTAGACAGGAAGTTTATGCAAGTGGTTAGAATAAGGGACTTTTATATTCAAGTTGGTGGCAAGTGATACTTCAAGCACTTTGGAGTGTAAGTTTACTGTGGTCCCTGGGCATGATGAACAGGTCAAGGACAAAGCTCCACGAACTCTTCCGATGGTCTCTGTCCTGCTATCCGAATTTTTATTTATTTTTTTTGTTGGTCATAGGGCTTGAACTCAGCCTGCATGCTGTCCTTGAGTTTTTCAGCTCAAGGCTACCATCCTACCCTTGAGCCAAGCCTCACTTCCCTTTTTTCTAGAGGTTAATTGGAGATACGAGGCTCAGGTTTGGGGCCGGGAGTTTGGCCTAGTGGTAGAGTGTTTGCCTAGCATGTGTGAAGACCTGGGTTCGATTCCTCGGTACCACATACATAGCAAAAAGCCAGAAGTGGTGCTGTGGCTCAAGTGGTAGAGCCCTACCCTTGAGAAAGTCCAAGGACAGTGATCAGGCCCCGAGCCCAAGCCCAGGACTTGCAAAAAAAAAAAAAAAAAAAAGAGTCTCAGGTTCTTTGGTGCCTGGGCTGGCTTTGAACCTTGATCCTCAGATCTCAGTCTCCTGAGTAGCTAGGATTACAGGTGTGAGCCACCATGCCCGACAGCCTTTAAGGAAGCAAACCAGGAGGAGATGATACTTCAGTTCCTTCCAAGTGCTTTATTATTTGTACTTGCCAGAAGCTCTGTTATAGATTCTGACACCCCCTATTGTACCTGCTCTGACACTGAGAGAACCCTGGGAAGTAACCTATGAGTGAGTAGCTATTCTCCATCTGAACACAACTCTGTCAGACCACCAAATGCATGTTGTTTGGATTCCTTTGTTTTGTCCATCATGGGGCTTGAACTCTCAGCCTGGGCGCTGTCCCTGAGCTCTTCAGCTCAAGGCTATGGCCCTACTCATGGAGCCACAGCACCACTTCCAGTTTTCTAGTCATTAATTGGAGATAAGAGTCTCCTGGTTTTTAGTGCACAGGCTGGCTTTGAACCTCGATTCTCAGATCTCAGCCTCCTGAGTAGCTAGGATTGCAGGTGTGAGCCACCTCACCTGGCTGCAGGTTTCTTACTTATTCATTTGCTATTAAATCATGTCATTTGATCTTTCAACTCCCATTAAGAACTTCAGGTAAGCAGTTCAAGTTGTAGTCTTGGACCAAAAAATAAATACATAAAAGAGAGAGATTATTTTCTGCATTTTTCACATAGATTCTGCCATGGGCTGGGCCAAATCTGACTCCACATTCTCGTCCTCAGCTGTTTTCTACTGTAAAGGAATCATACATCATTCTCTACTGATTTGGGCTTTGGTGTTTCACCTACTTCAACAAAAATTCTTAGGGAGGGCTGGGAGTTTTGCCTAGTGGTAGAGTGATTGCCTAGCATGCACAAAGACCCAGGTTTGATTTCTCAGTATCACATACATAGAAAAACCAAAAGTGGTTCTGTGGCTCAAGTGGTAGAGTGCTAGCTTTGAGGAAAACACAAGGACAGTGCTCAGGCCCTAAGTTCAAGCACCAGGACTGGCAAAAAAAATTCTTGGGAATGTCCAACTTTTCTTTGTCCAAGTGGAGATACACTCATTCTTCAAGAAGAGATGTATGTGTATATAGTTTTTTACTAGATGTAGGAGTCCTGCAGACTCTCTTGCCTGGGCTGGCTTTGAACTGTGATCCTTAGATTTCAGACTCCTGAGTTGCTAAGATTAAAGGTGTGAGTCCCTGACTTTCAGTTTGTCATCTTTTTTTTACATTGGGGGGATGGGAAGGGGAAGTGGGAGAAAGGCATTGGGGGGGGTAACAACATCCAACAAGAAATGCACTGGCTACCTTATGTATGTAACTGTAACCCCACAGTATATCACCCTGACAATAAAATATATTAAAAGAAAATGAGGCATTCTCATATATCACCCCGCTAAAAAATCAACCATTATGTGTAAGCCATGTATTTTCTCCCAGTCTCTTAGCAGGTGTGGTGCTCTGCCTTATTTAATCTTGTTATCTCAAAGATACCCACAAAACATTGCCAAGAGCTCCATCTCTTGTGTCAGTTTGTACTCATCTTCATCTCAGCTCTACTCTAAAGAAACTGCAGGCCAGAGGATACAAGTGCTTATTCAGCATACAGAAAAGAAAATAATGCTTACTCACGGATTGGTGAGGATTTCAGGGGAAGATAAATATGACGTGGCCTTTCTCTGTAGACCTTGGAAGGTAACCTCTAAATCCCTAGAATTTCCTGCTTTTTAGGACTGCGTGCGTAATTCATAGCAGGCCCTTGGATCACATTTGATAGTTTGTTATACTAATGATGTGGCTAGCTCTGAGTATGATGTCAAGCTGATCACCAAGGCTGGAGCCTGCGCTCATCCCAAGGTAGTCAACCAACCATGTCCAATTAGGACTGCCAGGGGTCTCACGTGCACTCCTCATGTTAACTAGATGGGTGGATGCTCACACATCGATGCTGTCAGGTAATACAATCCTGGGAACAAGCTCTACCTTTAGAAGCCTCCCAGATTCTACCCTGTGCATCTTTATCCTTGCTTTGTTTTGTCTCCTTAAGCAAACTAATTAATTAATTAGCAAGCCCGAGTGTGATTTGGGGAAACCTCGGAGCTTCCCATTGGCATGATGGTCAGATGGATGTGGAAACATTCCTGTGGACTTTGGGTAACTATACTTAGTTTGTTACTTGGTTGTTCTCCAATAAAGTTTGCCTTAAGGAGTAAGCCAGAGAAGGAAAATGGGCAGCCAGCATGTACCACATTCCACAGTCTGGAGAACCTGAGATGTGTCTATGGATTTCTTCTGCCATAAATCTGCTTCTGGTTTTTGCTAACTTTATCAACATGTTTCCTTGTGAGCAAGGAATATCATATTTGACTTGAGCCCAAGTGGCATTATTTTGGTTAGAAACCTAGAAAGTTAAATTGCAATAAACTTTTCTTTAAAAAAAAAGTTTAAAACTTTCAAATGACAAAAACAGATTTTTTTTTATTCTGGAAAGTTCATTTTAAAGATTATTTTTAATGAGAATCAGTTGAGTCTCACACTCCCACAGAATGGTCCTCAGAGACTGACTGTGCTACTGGAAAGATTTTGGCAAGTTGCTAAGCTCTTGATCCTTTCTGTGTGGGAGGTCATGCTTGAGCCACGCCTCTTCTGTAGAAATTTCCATTCTGGTGCTGCCTATATGTCCCAAGTTGCCCTTGCCTGAAAAGATTTCCAGGACATTTTTATTTCAAGCCTGATTTAAACGTTTTCCTGAGAGGAGGGATCAATACTACACTGTTGGTGGGAGTGCAAACTCCTTCAACCGCTATGGAAAGCAGTATGGCAGTTCCTCAAAAGACTAAATATAGAGCTCCCCTATGACCCAGCAATTCCACTACTTGGCATTTACACAATTGTCCAGAAACAAGGACATACTAAATCCACCAGTACAACAATGTTCATTGCAGCACTATTTACCATAGCAAAGCTATGGAACCAACCTAGATGTCCCTCAGTTGATGAGTGGATCAACAAGATGTGGTATTTATACACAACGGAATTCTATGCTGCTGTCAGAAAGAATGACATTGCCCCATTTGTAAGGAAATGGAAAGACTTAGAAAAAATCATATTAAGTGAAGTAAGACATACTCAAAGGAACATAGGCTCAATGGTTTCCCTCATTTGTCATAATCAGTAGAAACCTTGGGCTCTCCTAGCAGAGATTTACAATAGAAAAAAACCTTGATACAAAAGGCCATATAGAATGATGTTAAATGAAAGGACCTCTAGGATATAGGAACAAAAGCCATATAATAAATGATTGTTATCTTTAATGTACCATGTTATCTCTCATCTCTTTTGCTGTCCTTGGTTATCTCATATTGTTACAGTATTTCACCTGGTTATCTGATATACTGTATATGTGCGTATTTGGTTATTTGAAGTCAGATAGGGAAGGGAGGAAATCAAGATGGGGGTGGGGTTGGGGGGAGGGAAATGGGGACCAAGACATGAGAAAGGGTATCAATGTTTGTGAAGTAATGCACCCTCTATCTGGTGAATATGATGTAACCCTTGTATTGATTACAATAAAAAATATATGGAAAAATGTTTTCCTGATAGATAGAACTTTTCTTCTCCTAACAAGGTAAGTTGAGGAAAAAAAAATGGTGGCAAGTTAGTTATTCTAGGATTAGGAAATTCCAGCCAAAATCTTCTGAACCCAATAATTTAAAGTAGGTGGTAGTTCCAGAGGTGGCCAGTCACCTCCTCGGGGAGTTTGGTTTTGAGATGGTTTGGCTTGAAATCTGATTGAACAAGAGCACCTACTTGATCTGGAGTGCTGGCTGACTGGTTGAAGATAAAAACTAAAAGAGGTATAGCATGGGCCGGGAGTTTGGCCTAGTTGTAGAGTGCTTGCCTAGCATGCACAAAGACCCGGTTTGATTCCTCGGTACCACATACATAGAAAAAAAGCCAAAAATGGTGCTGTGGCTCAAGTGGTAGAGCTATATAGCCTTGAGAAAGCCCAAGGACAGTGCCCAGGCCCTGAGTTCAAGGCCAAGGACTGGCAAAAAAAAAGGCACAAGGCACAACAGAGACCAAGATGATAAATGAAGCTATCATAATGACCTAAGCAACGGTCTTTCCACTCCACAGCCAAGGAGACACCACAAAGCCAAAGTCATCTTTGAATTCTGCAGCACCACCAGTTTCAGATCCTGAATTTGTGAAGTCTGCTGAATTTCCATGTACCCAGCTTATTTTCACATTCCCCCTTTCCATAAAGCTTTTCAGTGCTTAAATGAAGCCAAACAAAATATTTTCCTCTAAAACAAACAAAACAATTTAATGGTTCATCTTTACTAGATATTATGTTGATTTGAGTGGAGGTGAGGAAAGATTAAGGAAATGCTAGAGAAACTGAATTTTAGAGGTTGACACGAAGACATGTTTTCAATGGCTTATCTACTGTAGAATTGAGAATAAGGGAATTGACAGTTACTTTGTATCTGTAATGTGTTGAGTACTTTATAGAGTTCATTGCCTTTGTTCTTCTTTTCCAACAACACTGTATATTTATCAGTTCATACAAGCAAAGGTCCTTCATAGAGACACAGTAATTTAACCTTGACTTTCAATGTGTGGGGTTTCAATTCCAGTGTCCTAAATGCAAAGACCTTCTATCCTGTTGCCCCTGGGGGTGGTTGAAATTGAATGGATGAAGTCTGAGGGCCAATGGGCCAATGAGATAGCTTTCTGGAAGTTGGCTACATTTAATGGACAGTAGTGTCTCTCTCACTTGTTTTCAAGGGCATTTTGCCTCCTCACCTCTCTCTTTGTTTTCATTTGTTGTGTGGTTACTCCTTTCACATCTTCCAAATAGGGTGGCAGTTCATCCTTTCACAATTCTCTTGGAAATACAGGTTCTGACAACGAAACACCTTGCCCAAGTCACGAAGTGAAATCCTGCATAATTCATACCTACCTAGACCTGCTTGGCCACTAGATAGCCCTGAAAGACCCTTAGCCATATTCTCCAGTTTGCTTCTGATGTTCCATTCACTCATGTGAATCCTGCTTTAGGTAATGGATATACAGTTAATGGGTGTCCTTTACCATGAACCTTGCTGCTCACTGCCATCTAAAATCACATGTCTCCTCTCTTCTCTCACCATTCTGTACCTGACTTGATCAGATTCACAGCTCAGGTATAACTTAGAGGCCACTGTCTCCTTAGCTTAGGTAAAAGTTCCCTTCTAGATGTTTCTCTAGCATTCAATTCTTTTCCTATGTCATTTATTGTTACATCCTACAAATTGTCCTCTGCCATACAGACAAGAAGACCCTCCTTGCCTGTCCTGTACATCACCGCGCCCGCAGTGTTCCTGATACACAGGAGGCATTCAAAGAATCATGGTGAATCAGTTAATTAATAAGTTTAAAATTGAAAAACAAACACGGGGGGGTGGTTGGAGGCATGGCTCAGTTGGTAGAGCACTAGCCAATGAGCAAAAGTGCCAGGTACCAAGTTCAAGTCCTGGTCTTGTACCTTAAAAACACACATACAGCACTGGCTTGTGTATACAGTAGCATTCACAAGCAGAAACTTATTGGAAGTGAACAAAATCAGGAATGCTGCTGAGCGGCCTGTGGGGATCAGACATTCTTTTACATGGTTCCATTGAATTATCTGAATGGTCTGTGAGGTATGATATGGAAAGACCCTATTGGAAAGTGACGTTTCACCACTTACCAACTCATACAGACTGACACTAGGACTCAAAAGACTTGTGTCTTGGTACACTTGCAACCTGGAGATCAAGCAGGAATCAGAAGAGAGGCACCGGATCAGTGCATCTGCTCTTGCTTTATAAGACTTGGGCCCTGCGTAGGTTACACGGCACAGGAACAAGTGCCAAGCCTGGTTGCTAGGTCTGGAGTTGCTGCTTGATTCAGAGCTAGCTCTTTATGAGACTCTGGAAGCTCGTTGTGGAAAGCAGACCCCAGAGATTGATTTTTGTTTGTCAGCATTTCTTGTTCTGCCCACACAACATTTTTTTTTTTCAGAATCTGGAGTAGAGCCAGTGCTGTTTTTTTCACAATCAAGTTTCTCCCATTACCCAGGGACCGCCAGCCCAAGAGGGCTGGTTTCATCTGCTGTTTTTCAGAGAGTTTTGTGCTCCCCTTTGGCAGGCCTCTTTCCCTTCCCTCAGTAAGGTTGAATTCCCTGATGGTAATCCTAATTATAAGCATATGTTGTTGCTCTCAGCTACTATCAGACTTGCAAGCTGTAGTTTTAAAAGGCAAAAAAATAGATTTTGGAATATATTTTCTGTTAAGGGGAAGTTTTTGTGGATAGAAAAGTCAAAAATGCATTCTTAGAGCAGATTTGCATACAAAGCACGAATTCAAACCAGGTAGCCATGTCAAGCAATTACAACATCAGCAGAACAAAGTTTTATGGCTTAATGTGATGGTTGCATGATTTGTATTTCAGAGTCTTGTTGGCTTACAGACTGCTAATAGGGAACTGAAAACTCCAAAACACATCCTGTGGATCCTTTGCAAACTGGGTTTAGGGATTCGTCAAAAACAAAAACAAAAACAAACCAGCTCTTTCTGTAAACAATGTTGAGTTATCTAACTCACCAAGCCTTCTTTCATCAGATTCCTCTTCTCTGCCACAGAGCAGCTCACATCCAGAGACAAGCTAGCCAAGCCTGAGTTCACTCTGACTAACTGTGTAGGGATGAGGGAAAAAAAAGAGATGAGTAGAAACACAGAGATAGGATCTTGGTCCATTAGGTATATGTGTTGAATTTTTAGTCAACAACCCGGAAGCCTTCCTCTTATTCCTTCCCAAGGTCTCCAGAACATCACACAGACGTGGGAACTTCATGTCTAAAAGTACCCTACTCCCAGCATCCCCTCCAGTGATAGGCAATTGAGGGTGTAAGGCAGGAGAAGCTATGTGTCTCTGTTGGTGAGGGTTGCAGATATGTATTCAGAGCCGAAATTCAGAATTTCTTGAGAAGCACCTTGTGATGATCTGCTTTCCATTACTACGACAAAAGTGTGGCTAATGCTGTTGGAGGTTTTTGTGCATGGATGGCTGGTCCTTTTGCTGGGGGCCCATGGCGGCAGTGCCAAGTGGAACCAAGTATTCATCTCCTGGCCAGGAAGTGGGAACAAGAAAACGATTAGGGTCCCACAGTGAAGGCATATCCCTTGGGACCTAAAACCTCAAACTTGGCTCCATCTCTTAAAGGTTGCATTGCCTTCCAATAACATGTGGCTGGGAAAAATGGAAGGGAGAGCACACTTGTTGGTGCAAGGGAGACACGCCAGGTCTGAGCTATAGAACACCTACCCCAGTGCTATGGTAGAGGACTTCGGTGGTTGACTTTTTTTGCTTTTAAAGTCCATCTCTTCCACTCTTTCCAAACATCCTAATTCCAGTACCTGGAATACACAGGGTAGCTTCTGGTTTCCTGAATTAATCCTGGTTTGTACAGGATATTCTCAGAAATATACCTTAGTAGTGAGTTCTTTTTATTGTTTCCAATAGAATTTTTTATAGTATGTTGGGATTGAAGGAAGTATTTGAGACTATGTGGGCTGACGGTTTCTTGAAATTTGGATAGACAAGTCTTTATTCTGCTAAAGTATCTTTATGTTTTTAAATTATTTGAAAGAGAAAGTTGATTTTTTTATATTTTACACATCTTTCCATCAAAGTGATCTTCAGTTCTTCTACAAACCCTTTTCTACCACGGTGTCTGTAAGTACCTGTCCCTGTATCCTTACTGCTCATCTCATGAAAATATATACTTGCTACAATTTCACATCCACCAAGATGAGAACCTTAGTTCCCAGCTTGAATCTTTATTGTCTAGTTGCAACAACTTAATTATGGCATTAAACCTTCTTGAGGCCCACTGTCCTTGCATAAAATAAGAGGGGTAATGATATTTTTGCTGCAAGTTGCTATCAGAATTCCATAAGAGAAAAGAACAAAATCTTTAATAAATTGCCGAACTCATCATACATGTTTCTATTACAACAATCTTTGCAGCTATAAAAGATCCCTGACTTCCCTATATATAATGTCATATCAGTAAATATTTGCAGGTGTTTGACTGGGGTAGTCTTATTGGTGATGGTTAAGTTCTTCCCAGGACCTAGGATTATGAGACACTTGTGATAGGCAGGAGTCTACACTGCCATTCACGGAATAACACACCTGCCCTTACAACTAGCAGAATCTATGCTACACTCCAAACTAACAGAATCAGACAAAGCCGAGAAGATTAAACTCTTATGTACTATCTCACATAAGATGAGAACAAGTTCTCTTATTGGTTTAGCAGAAAGCAAGTGCCATCCTGTAAGAGGAACTATGGGGCGGCACAGGGAGAGAACGGCAGGGTTTTTGCATTCCGTGGACCACCACCACCCATGGTGATTCAGAAGGACCAAATGTCAGCATTCATTTGGTGTCCAGGTGATGGACTCACTCTTTCCCCACTCCCTATCCAACATAAATCCCAGGAGAGACAAATCCGGGGAACGCGTGTCCCACTGTATTTCTTTCCTCAGTATTCTTTTCCCATCCCCTCCTGAGATGGGGCCAAAGGCCCTCACCAGTTCTTTCCAGTAGGCAGAGAACCATGAGTCTTGCCCCTGTGCCAGTGGAGCAAGTGGATTGTAGACACATTTCAATGTTGAGAGGGGCTAGGTAGTGCTTCCTAAAGTCCTGGCAGGTAGCTTCAGGAAGAAGGCAGATGGGAGAGAAAGGGGCTCATGGAGGCTCATGTCTCTGGGCCTGTGAGGGAGGTGAGCCAGTCCACGTGAAGAGCACTCTCATTTTCTTTTGCTTGGTGTTGATTGAAGGCGGCTGTGAGCAAGCTGGTAGGAACCGAGTTGAGGAAGAGTAGAATTCTGGCAAGTAAAAAAGAAAGCCAATTACTCGTGAGAAGTTTGGGAATGCCTGGGAAACATGGGAAGGTCTCTCGTGAAGGACGCTGCCGACAGCTCCACGTGGCCTCCAGTCACCACCTCGTCTCAACAGTTGCCAGATGCGTGAACAAATTGGAGCTCTTTCAACATATGGTTCCTATTCTCACCTCATGGTCTGAAGAGAGCATGGGCCCATCAAGCTAAGGATCGAGATTTGGGGGTGAGCGAAGACTTTTGAAGTTCCATAGAGGAATGCAGAAGAAGATCTTTAGAAAGTAAGGCTTGATTTCAGGAATGTGAGATGTTGGAGTTGGGAGGGACTGTAGGAATCAGGGAATCTGGGTGGGAAAATGTGTGGTGTCTTGAGTGCTTCCCTTAGTGATTTCTAGAGAACAGTGTGCAAAGTGCTCAGTGGTCACAGTGCCCTGGTGGACTAGTCATGTCTGCTACAAAAACTGGACTATGGAGAGAGGAAGAACAGCATGTATGCATTGAGCTCTTAGAATGGTTCAGATGAGACCTAAGAGGAGAGGGGGCACTTCCAAGAGATGGTGGCAGAACCATTTTATATTCGGATCAGTTTACTACTCTTATTCAGGACAGATCATTCATTCACTCGACACCCTTTTCTTTTTCTTTTTTTGGAGCTTGTCCTTTGCAATGGCGGTTCTGCCATTAGAGCTCATTGTCTTTCAGGAAAGTATGGGGATGGCTCTTAAAATTTTGCAAAGGATCAATGACCTTGGTGAAGTCGTGTGGCAAACTTGCGTTAATTTCTTGAATTCTGCCACTGAAGGGCTGGCAGACATTGTTTTCGACACATTATGAATCTGAAATGACATGACGGTGCTTAAGGCCATGAATTCTGAAGCCAGACTTATTGGGCTCCAATCTTGGTTTTGACTTACTTGCTACAAGCAAGTTATTTAAGCTGTCTGCACCTCCATTTTCGCATTCCTGTTGGGGATAATAGCAATAGTATTTATCTCATAATGTTGCAAAGATTAAATTAAAGAATCTTTAAAGCAGTGCCTGGCTCCATAATGTCAGTTACTACCGTTTCAAATCTCATCTTGATAACACTGCTATAATGTGAATAGGATTGATGTTCCCCACTTTATTGAACAAATTTTCTGGGTGTAGAATAAGCCTCTGCCATTGATTGTGTGATCTTAGGCCTCAGTTTCTTAGCTCTGAAATGGAATAATAATTAAAGCTATAATATTAACCTAATAAGTAATACCTAAAGTAATACCTAATAAGTAATACCTAAAATGCCTAGAACAAAGTAAGAATCAGTGAATACTCCTCCATCAACATCATAACCATCATCACCACCATTATTTATCATTCTCAAGATAAAGCCTAAAGATGACAGAGGGCCACTAAAAATATGAAGACATCTTTATTTGCTACCATCTAGCTAATGACTAACCTCTTTTGTACCCCGTGGCTGACAATTTGGCTGGTGTCAACCATGTCTATACAGCATGTATTTATTCATTCAAGAAATCTAGACATACAATGATGATACCAATGAGGATGACTGTGATGATTATAGGACACAAATATAAAAGGGGATTTTGAGGGACCAACGGAATAAAGGATGGGGGAAAGGAAAGGATACTGAGAAGTGAAGAAGATTGAAATACTTTAAATATACACACATACACCACAGACATGTATATACAAGCAAATTCTATATGAACAAGAGGAGTGATGCCGGGGGCAGGGAATGTGGCTTAGTGGTAGAATGCTTGACTAGCATGCATGAAGCCCTCAATTCAGTTCCTCAGTACCACAGAAACAGGAAAATCCAGTAGTGGAGCTGTGGCTCAAGTGGCTAGCCTTGAGCAAAAGAAGCCTCAAGGATAGTGCCCAGTGCCCAGGCCCTCAGTTTGAGCCCCAGGACTGGCACAAAATAAAAACAGAAGTAATGTTTATAGAAGTATAGTAAAAGGGTATGGACTCTTTCAAAGTACATGGCACATAAATAAATAGAAACTCATATAATTAAACTGTGCTAAAAGTTAAAATAATTAGTTTGTCTAAACAATAGAGTCAAGTGATATTTTCCATTAGCAAGACTTAGCACCATAGAAAGTACAGATAATATTCCTAAAACTCCTATCTTGAGTCAATAATCGGTGCTCACTTGTTATTTCATTTAATCCTCCTAAGCCTGTAAGGTAAGGGCTGATATATCTACCTTGCAGATCCTCAAATCAAAGCCCAATGACATTAACTATCTTGTTCCAAATCACACTGATACAAATAGCAGAGCTGGGATTAAAATCCTCTAAAGCTCATGATTTTTCAGCAATACTAAGGCAGCCTTTCAGTACATGGTAGTAGAAAGAAAAAAATGGGAGTGATTTCGTTGATTCTCATTTTTTAAATTGGTTATATTTTATAAAGTCCCCACAAACACTAAATTAGGGATTAATAAATCATTTCTCCTAGGGAAAATACAGCATGAGGTTTCTTTCTTTCTTCCTTTCTTTCTTCCTTCCTTTCTTCCTTCTTTTCTTTCTTTCTTTTGTTAATTAATCAATATGACAAGATAATCAACACTCTTTACTCATCACTCACAAAAAGTAGGATCTTCCTGTTTATTGAAATCCACTGTGATGTGCCCCTCTTCCATCCTACTGCTCTCTACCCATTCTTAGAAATGATTTTTATTGTGTGTGTGTGTGTGTGTGTGTGTGTGTGTGTGTATGTGTGCCCCCATTTACTGGGGCTTGAACTCAGGGCCTTGTGTTCTTGCTTGGTGTTTTGGTGTTTGTTTGTTTACTCAAAGCTGGTCCTCTGACTTTGTCTCAGTGATTGGAAATAAGAGTTTCTCAGATTTATCTGCCTGAACTGGCTTTGAGCCAGGATCCTCCAGCCTCAGTTTCCTAGGTAGTTAGGATTATAGGCATGTACCACTAGTGCCTTGATATGATCTATTTTTTTTTATGTAACACTAATCCATACTCATGGCCTGTCTGGTAGCTTGTCTCTCCACTGTAATATAAAACAGTGAAGAACAAGACCTATATCTATATATCTCACTATATATGTATATCAGGTATATCTATATGTATATCTATTTAAGTATCAATCAATCAATCAATCAATCATCTGTGACTCTAATTTCTTCAGTCTTATGTCCTTGTTGTTCACTGAGTGCTTGTTCCATACCAGGCTTTCTGTAAACATTTTGTACTGGAAGAGTGAATGACTCTTCTGTGCTTGGCATTTGGGTATGATCAAGTACCATCATCACCTTATTGGAAGTATTCAAACATGGAGGATATCTCAAAGGCAGGTTGATGGAGTGACCAGAATGCTCAGCTTGAAACTGTGTATTAAACATTCTTATTCACTGCCATAAGGGAAATTCAGCACAGGCTCTGTTTCTGAAACTCTGGTGAAAACATGTAAAGGTTAAGCTCAGTGCTAAAACCACTGACATTTGAACAGACTTGATGAGAAAGCAAACTAGTTGTGAGAAACATTCATTTGTGGTTTTACGCTAGAAGTGCGAGTGTTCATGGTAATGGTTCTTAAAGAATCACATAGACGTGCTAGGATTTGGATGGTGGGGGGTGGTATAGAAATGCTGTTCATTAGAATAATAGCATTCATATACTAGGTCCTTTCCGCTGAAGGTCAGTGGAGCGTGGAGAATGGAGGGTCAAGTTTAATTATCAGTGCACCATAAACAATGTTCTTTGCTGGGTAAACTCTCTTTGCACTGGAACACAGATAGAACTGACTAAAACTTTTGCTTGCTGAGCAAACTCAAAGCACACCATTCAACCACAGACCTTCTACACCTCCCAGGTAAGGAATTTTTCTGCGGGCATGCCACATTACATGCCCATGGCTTACCTCGCCTGTTTATGCATTTCAATTTTCCACAGACTTTCCAGTACCACCTTCCTTTCTGATATTCCTAAAGTTAGTCTTACCACTTTCTTACCCATCTACCACTCCATCATTAGAAAGTTTACTGATAATCAAGTTTGATTTTTACCATTTACCTGTTCTCCTGCCTGTAGTCCTATGAGTAAAATTCAGACTCCTTGTCAGATTTATTCTCCTTATACACTCGACTTTCAGATCCTTATAGGACCAATCAGATTTGGACATGAGATAATACGGCTCTAGTCTGTTGGTGGGTAGAAGAGGGGGAAATCTTTGGCCTACTTTCTATATTGCAATGTGTGTGTGTGTGTGTTTTTTTTTAAGAAAAGGACAAATAGGAAATTTTCTTTTTAGACATGGCTGGGTCCTAGCTGAAATTGATTTTGAGTTTTCCAGGAGAAATAGTTTGGGAGGAGGCATAGCCAGGACTGCTAGAATTTACCAAGACCTAAAGGTTACACTGGAACTTTCCACAGGCTGAAATACTTGATGAGGCACGAATCTGACAAATGTTTTTATTGTCTGTCTCATTCATGGATAAATGGCTCCTCACTTTCATCAATGTTACTTGATTCAGAGGATATTTTAATTATGTATGCATGTATGTATGTAAATGTGTATATTCACACACATGCTTTCATATACATTATGATAGGAAAAAAGAAAGAAAGAGAGAGATTTCGGCTGGATGCAGTGGCTCATGCCTGAAATCCTAGCTACTCAGGAGGCTGAGATCTGAGGTTCAAGCTTCAAATCCAGCCTGGGCACAAAAGAACCTGAGACTCTTATCTCCAATTAACCTCTAGAAAATGGGAAGTGGGGCTTGGCTCAAGGGTAGGGTGGTAGCCTTGAGCTGAAGAGCTTGGGGACAATACCCAGGCCCAGGGGTAGGGTGGTAGCCTTGAACTGAAGAGCTTAGGGACAGTGCCCAGGCAGAGTTCAAGCCCCATGACCCATAAGAGAAAGGGGGGAAGGGAGAGAGAGGTGGGGGGAAAGAGGGAGGTTGATATGTAGTAGAAGTTGCCTCAAATGTACAATCTTCCTGTTTTGGCCTCCTAGATACTAAATTATAAGTATTATTGAATAATCCTGACCTCAAAACTATATTTTAATACATTCCTCTAACACTAAAGGCAATACTGGGTTTTACTAGCTTGATGAGATCATACTGGTTCAGGGTGGCTGGACCTGGTATATCCATTCCCGAATATGAGTGTGGGAAAGCCATGTGTTGTGAGATACAGCATGTTTGGTGCCACAATGAACAAGTATGCCAACTAGAAAAGAAGAGATTTGTGAGTCCTGCAAAGATTGCATTCAAGAGAAAGACACAACTGTGAGTGATAGACTAATAATAGTAATAGCAATGTATTAGCTTTGTTACCACTTACCCAAGCCCTCAAGTTGTGTCCATTCTTTCATGTGAGGCTTCAAAGAGAAGCTAAGTAGGAACATGTACGCAAATAATGCTTCATGTGGTACTTGGAAATTCAGATCTTTTAATGACTGAAGAAATAGGGAAGTCCATTCATACATTTGACCTTTTTCCATTCGATTTAACACTAAGTTGTTAACTGGCTTTCCATGGTATGTATAAATCATTGGGTGATGAGGTCTTTTCTTCTCTAAGAGTTATGATGATGATTTTTCAGACCAACCATGTGAGGAAAGACTAGATTCCATAGCAAAACATTAATCCAGTGAAAATTACATGTCCGGGAGTTTAAAACTCATGGGGCACTTGAACCAGAACAGATAGAATAGAAATCTACTCCATGTTTTTACTCTTTTGGGATCATATTTTATGGGTATAATCCCCGAGAAGAAATAATTCTTTATAACACACCTTGCATCTTCCTTATGAACCTATAAAAGCCAGCTTCTGTGGTCTCTTTTTAGGAATTCTTCACAAATGTCCCTATAGAAAAATGATGTTTAAAATACCGATCTGGTTAATAGATATTGAAAGACTAGAGGATTTTACAGTTTATCATGTAAGATTCATTTTTCAAAGAGAGCCTCAAGGAAATGGAAATGAATAAAATGTTGACTGTAACATGCAGTGTTTCACCACTAACAGGGAAAAAGTACACGGGAGCTCCAGATTTAGCCCTCAGGGAGCAGTGTACCAGAGGGGGTCTAGACAGTCTTGTCAATAGACCAATTGAGAGCTGATTTCAGAATGATCCCAAGCCTTACACCTAGTCCATAGATTTTGTGTACACTGCTTTATTTTGTGTGACAGGGTAGCATCAAAGAAGACAGTTTTTACTCACAATAGCCACAGTGTGTGAGTATGGTGTGAGGATATGGTGTTAGCTTTCTGTGAAATGTACGCAGTAGGAATCTTGGTAGCAGAGAGCTTCATGGCTAGTAACTACGCCCTACCTGCCAAGAAGCAAGTGTCATTGCCTGAAGAATAGACTTTAGTGAAAATGGAACTGGATGAAATGCCAGACGAATAATTCATGAAATACCTACAAGAAAGATGGAGTGGTGGTTTATGCCCTCAATCCCAGCTACTCAGGAAGCAGAGATGGAAGGATTGTAGTTTGAGCATAGCCTAGGCAAAAGCTAGTGGTCAAGAATGCCCTTTATTTGGTTTCTTTTGGAATGGTTTCATTTCTCTTCAATTATGAGTAATAGATTTGCAGGATACATTCATCTAAGTAGATAGTTATCTTCTTTCAGTGTTTGAGATACATCATTCCATGTCCTCATTGGCTCTACCAGTTTCCTTTGAGAAATCTGCCATTGTTTGGATGAAGGTTTGTCTTTAGGTGTGACTACACTTCTCTCTCGAAGCTTTCTTGGTTGGATACTTAATATTTTAACTCTAGCACAATGTGGGAAGGATTTCTTTTTTTCAGTCTGATGTCCTAACAATCTTATCGACCCCAATGTTCATCTCTTTCCAAAGCTTTGAGAAATTTCTCTTTTTATTGAATGGATTTTTTCGTATTTTTAATCTGGCTCTTCTTTTCACATGAATTGTCTGTTTGATCTTCAAAAATTGGGTCCCAAGGTTCTTGCATGTTTCATTTGTGTTTACTTTCCCTTTTCCATTTATTTATGTTAAAAAACCTTACTTTTAATCCCTGCTATTTTGTTTTTAACTTGATTCAGTTTTTTGGCTAGGATTTCAACTGAACTTTTAATAAAATTTTTTAGTTCCCTGAAATTTCTATATTTTTTAGGATTTCTTTCATATTTTGCATTTTCTTTATTTTTTTTAGTTGTTGTTAATTTAGGAGTGTATCAGTTAAGGCTGACCTACGGAAAAATGTGACCCTTTCTTAAAAATAACCAGACAAAAGAGATTTAGAGGAATGGCCCAAGAGATACAGAAAATGTCTTTGACAAATCAACACTGATGCATGAGAAAACATAACTATCACTTATAATTACCTGTAGGTGGCAATTAGAACTAAAGACAAAAACACACACGGACCATGCATTCCCCTTAGTGTTTCCCCTCATAATGTTTATGTGATCACTCAATTAGCTATGGCTTTGGGGAAATAGTGTACATTGCTTTGAGCTCCAGAAATAGCCATAACCATATTGACGAAATGAACTCTATCATTTCATCAATATGGCTCTTTCTTAGCACTGAGTCTCTGAGCATGCTCTGATTATATATAAAATAGCCTCTCTCTCTCTCTCTCTCTCTCTCTCTCTCTCTCTCTCTCTCTCTCTCTCTCTCTCTCTGTTCAAAGTTCAACTCACCCTTCAAATTTCTTCCTAAACATAATCTCCTCTATGGGGCTTTCAGCATCTTCTCACTCATAAGATGAGGCTGCTCTCACAACTGTCTCTGGCAAATTGCCTCCTAGCCAAAGGCTTCAGCTAGAGAAGCCACTTCTTGCAAATGACAAGAGCTATTTTAGTGAAATATATTTTAGTGGAGATATTTCTAGGTGTCAAAAGAAGAACAATGAATGATGGATATTAAGCAGATTATTTGATGGAAAATGGATATAAAATAGTACAAATAAAACTAAGCACACACATACATACACACACTAATACCATATGTGCATGTATCATGTACATACAAATAGAGGATTAAGAGGCACTCACCTTGTATTTGGTCCAGACATGTTTTTGTTCCAGGATAGCAGTATGAAGCCAGCCCAGACAGAAAAGCTCCCATGAGACTCTTACCTATAATGAACCACTCAAAAGCAGAATGTAGAGCTGTGGGTCAAAGCGGTAGAGTGCTAGGCTTGAGCAAAATCTTTCTGAGAGACAGAGCCCAGGCCCTGAGTTCAAGCCCCATGACTAGGGGAAAAAATGAGCTTAAATGTCTTTTCCTCCCCTCCCTTCCCTTTCCCTGCCCTCCCTTCCCCTGCCCTCTCCTCCCCTCCTCTGTCCTCTTTTATTATCTTTGTTTGCTTACATCCAGTCATGGTTTAGTAGAGGTATTCTTTTGGTCATGGCACTTCAAATACAGATCTCTAACAAACTAAAATCATTTTTGTTCCCCTGTAAAGTCAGCTGTAGTAGGTGTAAGAAACTGGAGAGATTCTGAAGGAGGGAACCACACTGCCCTAGTATTGAGTGAGTTTAACCGTGTTAGCTGCTGTAACAAAAGTGTGAATGTGAATGCCTTTATGAAACACTGGTACATCTTGCTTGCTCAATTCCGTAAGCAGGTGCTCCTGGAGTGCTCTCTCAGCCCAGATTCAGAGCACCACTTCGCCTCAGCCCCTTGCCACTCATTAGACTCGTGTGACTTTAAGGAAGAAGAGAGAGAGAGAGAGAGAGAGAGAGAGAGAGAGAGAGAGAGAGAGAGAGAGAGAGAGAGAGAGTATGTGTGTGTGTGTGGGTAGCACATGGCTTAAAGACTTCCATGCGCAGTGCCTGACTTAATCATCACCTCCATTCCACTATTTAAACTTAGCTGCAAGGGAAGCTGAGAGGGAAAATATTTGTATGTGCAAAGAAGGAAATCGTTTTCGTGGAAGTGAACCTGGTTCCTATTCTTCAGGCTGAGCTACGGAGTGTTTGTTATAGTATCTGGAGGACAATAAGCAAACACATCAGTCTGTTCCTTGACCTGCTGCCCACTCCTTATTCATATCCACCAGCTAAATGAGATCTTAGCTCTGTAGCTGGTGGCAGAAAATCTTTGTGACCTGACAGAAAGTTTGGTATAATTCACTGACTGCTACAAGCTATAGTCTGGGATGGAAAAGCATGCCAAGAATGTAAAAGTGTCCTTCATAATAATGTGTGAGAGAGCCAACCTGCAGCCTCACCTTCTCCACTGCCTGTCTCTGCTCCCATGTCTGCCCACACCTCCCTGTCTGTCTGTGAAAAGCTTCATATTCCCAGGGACACCAAGACTCTTTACATCAACTCTACTCTGCTCCGTTACTCATGCTCTCTGAGATGGCTTTGTTCTGTACTGCTTTGTACTTGTCTCAATGCCAAGTGTTGAGGGTATGAGCAAAAAGGAAGAGAAAGGAAGAGGAAGAAAGACCTAAGACCCAGATCCTGCCCCAATGAACTTCACATCCTGTCTAGGGATTTATGGAGTCTGTGTAGTTTGGTTTCCTGTCTTTCCATGCATTCCTTCTTCATCACAAACTAGTTCCAGTAAAAGCTTCTGTTTCTGCACTCAGAAAACATTGCATACAATAAGGCTTGTGGTTTTCAAAACCTGTGGCCTTAGAATGCTTCACATACTTGAGAATTATTTATGAGATAGTCTTCATGATCTAGGGCTAGACAAACGGTTCCGAGGCTTGATACCAAAGGGTGTGACCTACTTTGAAAATCAACAAATTGGATTTCATCAAAATTTCAAACGTTTGCTCTGTGGAAGACCTTGTTCAGCAGATTAAAAAAATCTCTAATAGAAGAAAATAGTTGTAACTCATGTCTTCCAAAAACATGTATGCAGAATGTAAAACAATTCTTAGAGTTCAACAGGGAAACAGTAAAAACAAACAAACAAACACCTCAATAAGTATACTGGCAAAAGATTTGTTCAGACATTAACCAAAGGTATAAGTATATTTTTTTTTAAAAAAAAGAAGTTCAATATCACTAATTCTTTGGAAAATTCAGATAAAAGCTACTAAGAGACACCATTACGAACCCATTAGAATGACCCAAATAAAATGTAGCAACAGATCATGAAGCTCCACTGAGTCTTTCATTCAATGTTGGTAAGAGGAACACATACTATATTGGAAACTTCAGGCAGTCTCCATTATATTCAAATATATTTCCAGGCTCAAAGATATGTGTTCTGGGCATATAATTTTGAGAAATAAGAGCTGTATGTTCACAGAAACATTTACCCAAATATTCACAGTGGCTTTTCTTACAATAGCCAAATAATACAAATGTCCTTTAATGGGTGAGTGGAAAATAAACTTGGTACATCCATTCAATGGAATACTACTTAGCACACAACTTTGGGGTTGAATCTCAAAGGCATACTCTTACAAAGAAAAGCCCGTATCTAAAGATTGCATGCTATATAACTCTACTTGCATTTGTTCTGAAGGTGGTAAAATTATTGTGACAGAGAAAAACCTACAGTTGCCAGGAATAAAGGTTGATGGGAAGGAATGAGTATTAAGGGATAACATGAAGAAGGTTCTTTTCTGTGTTGGAATAGCTCTTAAGGTAATAGCTATGTGAATTGATAGATACAATAAGAATCTCTTATAACTTTGCCTGTGCATACACACATGCATGCACCTTTATACAATTACATGTAAAAGTCATACAAAGGACTTAGGTATGGCAGGGTGTGACTTTAATCCCAGCTCTCGGGAGAATGAGATAGGGAGATTGTGAGTCTGAGGCCAGCAGGAGTTACAAAGAATGAGAGCCCCTGTTTCACAAAACCAAGGAAAGAGAGAAAGGAACGAGAGAAGAAAGGAAGGGAGGGAAGGAGAATGGAGGGGAGGGAGGGGGAAGAGGGAGAAATAAAGAAGAGAAAGGGAATGAGAAAGAAAACTAGATGAAATAAGATTTTGTAGCTATCAACACTGAATCTATGTCAAATTTCCAATTTGCCAATGGACCATTTTAGGGATAATGTAGGGAAACCGGGCAAAGGATCCATAGATCCTCAGTGTTATTTTTTCATCTTCTTGACAGTTTTGCATTATCTCAAAATTATTGAGATCTCTAAAGAGCTTTCGTTTGAGTGGTCCGTTAATATTTACTATTTGAACAATAAAAACTGAGAATTGTTTCCCACAATTTATTAACTCATCCCCAAACAACAGTAAACCATTTATTCAGTGATGCAAGGAATATTTGTTTTTATGTTTCTATCCTTTGTAAAAGCATGAACTACAACTGTGAAGGCTTTGTCTACCTTCACCTCTACCTCCTCAGAGGCAGGACCATGCCAAGTATTTAGAAGAAACTTAATACTCACAGCCAAAATAATAAAGAGTGACGGAAGAAAACCAGTTGCTGTTCTGTTTGGTTTTTTTTCTTCTTTTGTCTTCAAAGGTCTTTTGATGATTACAGTTTAGAAAGTTTTAAAGAGAAAATCTGTGTGTCCAGAGTTGTGTGTCCGTGTAGGAAGAAAGTCAGTGGTCCAGGGATTTGGACACTGCAGTTATGGCTCTCAACAAAGCAAGCCAAGTTCACTGCATTCAGTGTGTTCCATCTGACGTTTCCCTCTCTGTCTCCTGCCATCTCTGATTTTTATGTTCCTTGTCAGGACCCAGGAGTACATACAGGATATATAGCACATGTTGCAAGGTCTGGGAGGGCTTCTTTGCTGGACCAGGCACAGCCAGGATCAATTAAGTAACAAGGAAGGTAGAAAATATAGCTGCAGCTGGAACGAATCAGTTAGTCAGGCATGCAGGTTTCAAAGCCATAAAAGGTCAGCAGGCAAAGGGCCGAATAGCTGTGAGCGAAGCTTTTAGGTCTGTGGAGTTAGACGGAGTCCCATGATGGAGCACCGTAGTTTCCAACTCAGCACATGTACCAGGTGTGGGCTGCTTGAGCTGTGGACTTTCTAAATGATGGTCCGGGTTGTGTCTTGATTGTATTTGTCACCCAGCTTCTTCTCAATTGGTTTCCTCTTCCCACATGCCTGGGTGAATTATTCCCCAGTGACAGGCTGGATTTATGGGTGGAAGGCAGGCCTCAACTACTAAATTTCAGCAAGCAAATGGACCTGTGTATAAATTAAAGGACTTTTAGAAGGAGATGCAGAGCAATAATGAGTGCCCTCCCTACCCCCAAAGAAAAGCAAGACTTCACAGCTCATTGAACCACTTGTGTTACAAGCGGAGATCACATTTCAGGCTAATTTTCCAGCAGCCAATAACTCCTGGGTTAATTGATTAGCTACTTTCTCTTTGTTAGTTCATTGTTGGATTTAGTTTCTCCCTAAGCTCTCCTCAGAATAACTATTTCAAATATGTATAGGTATATGCACATGGTTATTTTTTCAGGGCAAAATATCTAAGCAAATATACAGGAAATTTTATGCTCTTTCATTTAGATAAGCATTCAGAACACAATGAGAGAAGGAAGTCCGGTTCAATTTATTTGAATTTTATTTAATTCATTGGAATTGTATTTTACCAATCTGCCTTGAACCAAAAACTAGGGGTGCAAACATGACTCAAATAACCACATTTGTTCCAAGCTGGTGCTCTCTCTTAACAAATGATTATTGAACAACACTGCTGTGAAATTCAGAAACTAGAGAAATCAACTTGTTGACATCATCTCAGTGGTGCATTTTAGAAAATAAACTCACACAATAAGTTCATAGTGAGAAAGATGTTACCTCTAGCATGTGATGGAATCTTTTTTTTCATATATTTTTATTGTAATTAATAGAAGGGTTACATTATATTCACCAGATAGAAGGTGCATTACTTCTCAAACACGGATACCTTTTCTCATGTGTTGGTCCCCATTCAGCTCCCCCCACCCACACCCCTCCTCTTGTTTTCCCCCCTTCCCTACCCAATTTCAAATAACCAAATACAAATATATCCAATATATCAGAAAACAAAGTGAGATACTGTAACAATATGAGATAACCAAGGGACAGCAAAAGAGATGAGAGATAACATAGTACATTAAGGACAACAATCATTCATTTTATGGCTTTTGTTTCTATATCCTAGAGGTCCTTTCATTTAGGGTCATACTGTATGGCCTTTTGTATCTAGGTTTTGCTCTATTGCAAATCTCTGCTAGGAGAGCCCAAGGTTTCTACTGATTATGACAAATGATGGAAACCATTGAGTCTATGTTCCTTTGAGTCTGGCTTACTTCACTTAATATGATTTTTTTATAAGTCTTTCCATTTCCTAACAAATGGGGTGATGTCATTTTTTCTGACAGCAGCATACAATTCCATTGTGTACAAATACCACATCTTGTTGATCCACTCATCAACTGAGGGACATCTGGGTTGGTTCCATATCTTTGCTATGGTAAATAGTGCTGCAATGAACATTGTTGTGCTGGTGGATTTAGTATGTCCTTGTTTCTGGACAATTGGGTAAATGCCAAGTAGTGGAATTGCTGGGTCATAGGGGAACTCTATGTTTAGTCTTTCGAGGAACTGCCATACTGCTTTCCATAGTGGTTGAACGAGTTTGCACTCCCACCAACAGTGTAGTAGTGATCCCTCCTGGCCACATCCCCTCCAGCATCTGTTGTTATTAGTTTTCTTGATCCTGGCCATTCTATCTGGAGTGAGGTGGAATCTTAGAGTTGTTTTTATTTGCATTTCTTTTATGGCCAGAGATGTTGAGCATTTCTTCATGTGTTTATAGGTCATTTTTATTTCTTCTTCAGAGAAGACTCTCTTTAAGTCTTTGGCCCATTTTTTAATGGGATGGTTGTTTCTTTGGAGATTAGTTTTGGAGTGATTCAATTTTTTGAGCTGTTGATATATTTTAGATATGAGGCTTTTGTCTGTTGTATGGTTGGTGAAGATCTTCTCCCATTCTGTAGGCTTCCTATTTAATTTACTAGTGTCCTTTGCCATACATGTGATGGAATCTTAAAGACTGTTGGCTTACAATGGACTTTGAATAGCTGGATACACACACACACACACACACACACACACACACACACACACACACACACACACACTTATATATATGGGGTTGCAGTTACATTTGTCAGGTAATGGGTACATTACTTCTTTCTTTTTTTTTGTTTTTTTTTTTTTTGCCAGTCCTGGGCTTGAGCTCAGGGCCTGAGCACTGTCCTTGGACTTTCTCAAGGCTAGAGCTCTACCACTTGAGCCTCAGCACCACTTCCGGCTTTTTTCTATGTATGTGGTACCGAGGAATCAAACCCGGGTCTTCATGCATGCTAGGCAAGCACTTTAACCACTAGGCCAAACTCCCGGTATGGGTACATTACTTCTTGAACCTTGATACCCCTTCCCATGTTTTTGTCCCCCTTTCCTTTCTCCCACCCCTCCCAATCATCTAGGGCATATATTTTTGAATCTTAAGTATCTTGTGAGTTATTATTATCATTTGTATTCAATTCAGGGAGATCAAGCAGTATATTCACATACACTATGCTGGCAGGAAATGAAAGTGTGAGTCAAATTCAGACTTTTTTGGGGGTGGGGGAGTATCTGTTTGGTGGTTTGAATTCAGGGCCTGTACACTATACCTGAGCTGTTTTGCTCAAGGCTAACAGTCTACTACGTGAGCTGTATCTCCACTTATGGCTTTTGTTGTTTAATTTGAGGTAAGAGTCTGTTGGACTTTTCTGCCTGGGCTGGCTTCAATCTATAATCCTCAGATCTTAGCCTCGGGCGTAGTTGGGATTATAGGCATGAGTCAACAGTGTCAGATCTTTTGACTTCGGAAATTTCCTCAAACCCCTTTGGGGATGAGGATAAAATTAGATCATGTGTGTGAAAACATGTTAGAAAGTTCTATCTAAAGATCAGGTAGGAAGTGGCACTGTGGCTCAAGTGGTAGGGTAGTAGCCTTGAGCTGAAGAGCCTCAGTGACAATGCCCAGGCCTAGAGTTCAAGTCCCATGACCAACAAAAAATAAGTGAATAAATAAAATCATCAGACATCATCATCATTTCCTGTAAAGCAATAATTGTGGTGGAAGTTAAGAGTATTATCTCTTTATACTTCCAAGCAATGTTAAGCTTAAGTACATGCCTTTAGTACTCACCAAGTGCTTAGTGTTCTCTGCTTTGTATCTTGGTGGAGGCTGAGAAAAGACACAAATTATTTCGGTGCATTTATTTGGAAATGAACCACAGTGTAATAAATGGAGAACCTTGGAAATTATACAAGAAGCAAGGAAGAGGAATGGTTTCTGGGAAAGAGTGTTGTTTCCACTAGGGAATGGAAGAATTGCTTAGATCGTGGCAAATAATGGGACATGGTAGAGGGGTCTGGATAGACAGGAAGGGAGGTATCAACCTTAATGAGAAAGAACAGATCCCTCAATCAGAAGTAAACTCAGGTGGTAGAGAAATATGATTTCTTCTGAAGGGAAACATGTAGAGTGTTCTCCAAAGCAGTTACATGCTATTGCTGGGCTCTGGTATCTCCTCTCAGAATGGGGTTCTTGTTGATATCTTTGTTTTGTTCTGTGGGGGATTCGGATGAATGGTTGGCATCATTGCACTGTATTCTACATGTATTCTACATGAGGTGTAAATGCTCACACAAATCACCAGAAGCCCAAGAATCAAGCCACAACAGCTCTGGAAGATAAATGAAGAGCAGGCTTGCAGATGAGGGAGACACAGGAAGTTAAGAAGCCACCTGTTAGTGATGTTAGGACCATGGCAGGACTCCACTATAGTGCATGAAAAAGCTTCTTCTCCCTAATAATTCCAATTCAAGAAGTGGGGACTTTGAACCCTGGAATAAAAGTGCTCTTTCCATCATATTGGCATTACATAAATGACTCTGTCTGGCAAAGTCCCCACCAAAATACATGTTGATCTTAGGTGCAGTTTTAAATGGTCCACACCTAAAAGGGAAGACAGAATAAGAAGTATTTGCTGCAAGGATGTGAATTAGGAGAGTAGGAGTACCAGAAAGAGACCCTCTGTTTCTCACTGGATTTTGTCTTTTCAGAGGAAAACTGAAGACATGCCATGATCTCCTATTAGTGGAGAGCTTGATGGAAGGTAGCATGAGTCACCTTGAGCCATGGTTCTTACAACAGAATGTGTATGCTTGTGTGCCAAGAGCTAAAGGCAAGAAGAGCAGGGAAGCTAAAGAGAATAAAACCTTCCCTGGACATGAGAGCATTATTAAAGGGTCTGAGTGTGACTTGAGTGAGTCAGTTGTCTGAGGTGACCAGTGAATCTATTGGTAGAAGGAAGTCCTGGGCAGTGAAACCTATGTTATGATTCCAGAAATATGTTAAACTCATTCTTCCCTCAGATCGGTAACATCCAGTGTCTCAAGGGGATGCTGGAAGCTGTTCAGTTTAGCAAGATTCTATAGATGCTTAGCTGCTTCAGCCCTTGTCTTGCATACCCAGCAGCCCTTGGGAACAAGGGAGTCCTTTAATTCTTTAATACTTTGAAAAATCCATGCATGTGCATGGATGAATTGATCAGATAAACTTGGGGTGTCCACACAGGGTTTAAATGCAGTGGGTACTGTTTGCAATGGGAGAGTCACAATTGGGAGTCCTGGAGACCCAAAGACAGGAGGTCAATTTGCTTATCTTCCTGAGCCTCACATCCTGCTCATCTAGCAGAAGATGGAGAGGACATCAACTATATGGAACATGCTTCAAAAGCCTGGAGTGGCTCACAGGAGTCAGTGAAATGACCTTTAGACCAGGCAGGAGTGTGGGAGGAAGGACAAGCAATTGCATGACTTTTACTACCATGCTCCATGTCTGCCATTTGTATGGTATAGGGGTCTGAACTTTAACCAACTGACTCAAGGGTGCCTTTTAAGATGGCAGCTTTAGCTCAACCCCTCTCTTAGAGGAGTTCCAATCTAGAAAGCATCTTAGGTCAGTTTCTACCCTCTCACTTCAGAGATGGGGATCAGATCCTTAAGGACAGCTTTCCTTGACTCTGGAAATTCTGGAACAGGAATTCCAAATCCCTGAGCTCACAAGGAGCCATTTCTGCCTTCCATTTTGTTTAGAGCCAGTAGAAGGAGCCGTGAAGTTTGCTGTGTAACATTTGCTTTCTGGTTCAGTGAATTTCTAGACTTTGGGGCATATTCACTTTGAAACATCGTACAAATTAATTTTGTTTCTAAAATAGCAGTGGTGGTAAATAGGAATGACTAGAGGCAGTGCTGTTTCTTCATACGTGGCAGACATTTATGAAAGTATTTACAGTTCTCCAGCAAGGGAGGCGGTGTTGGAGGAAGTACTGAGGGGTGGGAGGGAGAGAATTTATTTGCCATAGCAACAGAAGCGAGTTGTGTGACACGCTCCCTTTTGTTTCTTAGTTACTGAAACACTTTACCAGGGTCTTCTCAGGGCGGTGTTTTATCCTACCATGGGCAAGTTTGAGTCTTCTCACCTTTCTCTTTACCCTCTTGGATCTGTTCCTTCTCTCTGGATCCCTGATTAGTGCCTGGTGACCTGGGAGAACTTCCTTCCTATGACTGCCATGTTGATTCAGCAGGCCATAAACAAAACCAAGCCTTACGGGGCAAGTGTGTTATTGTCTTAGAGATGCCAGAATAAAGTCCTGTAAGTGAAGTGGCTTAAACCACAGAACTGTGTTCTTCACAGTGCTAGAAAATAAAAAGTATCTGAAAAGGAGCTATCTACAAGGCTACCCTCCCTCTGGAGACTCTGGGGTGAGTTCCCCTCTGCCAATATGGTGTGTTTGGTATCCTAGGCACTTTCCTCCAATTTCTACCCTCATGAACTCATGGCCTTCCTGCCTGTGTGTCTGTGATATCCTTTCCACTTCTTAGAAAAGGTGTCAGTGACAAAAACATGAGAAGGGGTATCAATGTGTGAGAAGTAATGCACCTACTCTCTGGCGAATATAACTGTAACCCCTCTATATATTACAATAAAAAAACTGAAAAAAAGAAAAGGCATCAAGTATATTGGACTTAAAGCCTGTCCAAATCCAGTATGACATCATCTTAAGTAAATTATAACTTCAAAGACTACGTTTTTTATTTATTTTGTTCTGTGGCTTGGACACAGGATCTGGGCACTGTCCCTGGGCTTCTTTTGCTCAAGGCTAACACTCTGAGCTATAACTCTACTCGTGGCTTCCCCCCTCCTCCCTTTTTTTGGTAATTTATTGGAGATAAGTATCTCACAAACTTTCCTGCATGGACTGGCTTCAAATTATGACCCTCAGATCTCAAACTCCTGATAGCTAGGATTACAAACAAGAACCACCAGTGCCTGGCTTAGACTCTATTTTAAAATAAAGTCATGATCTGAAGTTGTGAGTAGACATTGTTTTGGGGGATACTTATCCACCCTCAGTACACTAAGTGAAGCATTACTATAGCTTTGGGAATGGGTTTTACAAATGGGAACCTGGCCATTCACTGTCCTCTGGCCCTGGAATCTGTTCTTTATCAGGTTATATAGGATTAGCTCAAAAACCTCATTAGGTTAAGTTCTGCTTCACTTCTTCCAAGTCCAGGTCCTTTGTTTTTTGTTGATCAGAATCTATTAACATTACAAAACATTTAGACCTAAGTGATTGGATTCTATTTGCCATTACTCTCTCTCAAAGAAATTTATCCAGTCCTGTACTTCCTCTGTCTCCAGGCTGCTTTCTTGTTTTTTGTATTTCCAGCATCCTGGACTCAACTTCTGTTATGTGTGCCTCTCCCCAACTTCTCCTTCCATCAGCACACCGTTTATACCTTTATTACAGCTCTATCTACCTACCTATCTGCTGGATGGCAGACAGTGAGGTCTCAACCTCTAGGAGTCTAGAAATCTGACATCTGGGGATCAGCATGCTTGATCCTGGAAACAGCCACCTTCATGGTTTACAGGTGATCTTCGGGTTTTCCTTTCCTTTACAACTTTTAGGCCTCAGCTCCATTGAGGCTTTTAGCCAAAATCAACGTCCCTTGCTCCTGTATGCTTTGCCATCTCTCCCTAGTTTATGTTGTCCACAGCACCATCTCCTGAAATGACCATCTACCCTGTTTCCTTATGTTGTCTTCTCCCACTCACTGAAAACCTTCATCTGTGCTGTTCAAGTTTGCATCCCTGATGCCTGAAAAAGGAGCCCGTACACAGCAGGCCTGTGATAAATGTGGACTCAAGAAGAAGCACTTTCCTCACCATCAGCATGTATCGATGAGAGCACCTTATCATGTCCTTACTCTCATAAAGGTGGAAGCTGTTGGTCAGACAGCATGCATAACACACACACACACACACACACACACACACACACACACACTTCACTATGAGCATTCAGAGGGACTAGTCAAACCGAGGCCTTCTGACCTGTAGCCAGCATCTTTTCATTACATTCCCCTCCTTCCCTGCCAATGACAGAAACTCTACATCCTACCTTGGATGGAAGGAAGTAGCTTGACTCCTCTGAAAACAAGGTTCCAGGTGAGGTATCAAGTTGGCTGATGTCCATACATTCATCTATTCTTGGGAGTAACTGGAAAAGACATTCTGCTCTTGTGTCTCAGAGTTCTCCCCCACAGGCTTATCCCAAGCCTTCATGATATCAGAGTACTTTACTTCCATTGGCTTAAAAGGCTGGTCCTGGCAGTGGTTAGTGGGGTGGCTGCTCACAGCAGGTCTGAAGCAAGGAGCAATTTTCGTAAGAAATGGATTGATGGAGGGGTGAAGGAAGGTGGGGGAGGTGTGATGGCTTTCTTCCAGCCAGCTTCACTTACGTTTGGAAGGGGACTTTCTTGGAAGATGAAGTGAGTCTTTTCCTGAGGAGATCTCAGAAGGAAATTATCCAGAACCCAGAGAGATACAGCACTTGTTTTTGAGTAACTGGATACAGCCTAAATGTCTAACAATGTGGAAATGGTTAACTAAAGAAGTACAATAAATCTCATGGGAGGTTATCCGTTATAAATGTTGGACACAGTATTGAACAGTGATCTGGAAGAATATTAAACAGCAACAACATGTTAAGTGATAAAAAGCAGGATGGAAAATTGCACATACACTACCAGCTTCAGCATGAAAGGAAAACCACAGCGAGAGAAAGACTGTGGAGAATGACATGCAATTGTTCAAATGAGTGTTGCTTATTGCAGTTATCCAGTTACGGGTGTGATCTATCCTATTGTGTTTCCTAATTGTAATGTAATATTTACATGATTTTTCCTTTAAAGGCATTAAGTATTATTTTTTACAACTCAGGATAAATATAACTTTTTAATAATCAAAAAAGAAAAAGTTAAAACAGTTACTAGTATGCCTGCTACTGAAAATATGTCCAATATACAGTCCAATATGAACAAACATCTGTATTTTTATTAGCAAAATATGAAGCTACACTGTATTTTATGATCTGTATTTTATTCAGTGACCTGTTATGAACATTTCAACATGACAATATTTTCCTGCAATATGTAAATCTTAGCTTGTATTATTTAAACGTAGGATTCGCTTATCTTGTCTTTTTAATCTTCCAGTTTTTAATCTTTTCAGTGACAATTGTGGATGCTCTTGCTGTGTAATTTGTCCAGAAAGTCTTGATTACTAACTTAAGATTAGATTCTTAAAATAAGGTTTTTGATTTTAAGAATGTGCATGTATATGTAGGGAGAAGGGGTTAGGGACATATATAAACATTTATAAAATATATCCATTTGTATTCCTGTAAGTTTGTGGAGGATACTAGCCAAATTTCCTACTAGCCAAAATTATTTTTTATTGTAATTAGTAAAAGGGTTACATGATATTTGCCAGATAGAAGGTGCATTAATTCACATACATTGATACCCTTTCACATGTCTTGGTACCCATTTCCCTCCCCCCCCAAACCCCCCCCCATCTTGGTTTTCCCCCCTTGCCTATCAAATTTCAAATATCCAAATACAAATAAATTGAATATATCAGATAACAAAGTGAGATATTATACCAATATGAGATAACCAAGGGACAGCAAAGGAGATGAGAGACAACATAGTACATTAAGGACAACATTCATAGCCAAAATTATTGTCACTTTTACATTTGCATTCATTGAACAGCCATGGAGAAATATGTTAGATTTTTTTTTTCCAGTCCTGAGGCTTAACAGGGCCTGACCACTGTCCTTGGGCTTTCTAGAAGCTAGGGCTCTACGCTTGAGACACAGTACCACTTTCAGCTTTATCTGTGTATGTGGTAACAAGGAATCATACATGCTAGGTGAGCACTCTACCACTAGGCCACGCTCCGGGTCCTTCCATGGCATTTTTTTTTTAAACCTGACTATAGGGAAAAGACCGATCAAGGAGGGATATTGATAGTCCTTATAATAGTTGAGTCTCCAGGGTAGATCTGACTTTAAGGAGGTTTGATTTAAGTTCAAGCATATTCCTAGGAATTATTTCTCCACCTAGCTTCTTCTGAAGGGTATTTTTCCTCTTTATCTAGTCTCATGTTAGTGTCACACCCAAATAGTGACTCTAACAAGATCACAAGAAGTGAGTCTTGTTGGCTTTGGCTAGACTTAACAAAATATTCATGGCTATAAATGACCCTGGCAGTGACCAGAGTTGGGCCATGGCACATGCTTGGCCCGTAAAGACCAGGGTTAGAGTTAAGAAGCCATGGATCTTTGGGGCTTGTAAGATCCAAGTGGGGTGAGGGGAGGGAAGCTTCCTCAAGGTCAAATCAAGTTAGGGCCACAAGAGAAGGAGTGGATGTTGGGTGACTCAACCTCATAAAGGAAATTCATCCTTTGAAAAGGTAACATCAAAATGCATGCACAGCAAATCACATTTGTGTGTTCTTAAAGCATATCTACAGATTGAATTGTTTATACATAGAGTCCAGCAGCATCAACACTACATGTCCTTCTGTTCTATCTCTACCCCCAACTGTCATTTTTCTTCATAATCATTTCAGTGATACTGACTAGTCAGTCTTGGAAAAGCATTAATTTTACAGCCTGTAAGATGGGACTATTCTAACCTTAAACTAGCTGACAGAATAAGGGTAAGTTGTACAAATTAAGCTCATGTCTGATAATACCTTAAATATCACTTTTGACTAGATATTTCCTTTCAACTCCAAGAAGCAAAGAAAAACGAACAGATTATTTTTCAGATTTTCTCGATGGAAACCACTTATGTACTTTTGGGAAAGGAACCTAATCATTTGACAGTTTTCTTTTTTATTGAAACATATGGCTACAGATTCTCCTATTTCAGATGTCTAAATTTAAGGTAAAGAATAAAGCCCTCAATAAATGCAAGGAAGATTATTTCACCAGCCTCTGAGGTCTTCATTGGTGAGTTGAGCCTTCATGGTATTTAATGACAATCTTGTAGTCCCTGTTCTCTAGTCCGGGCCAGCACAACGCAGGCTGCTTTCTTAGACCCACTCCAAGAGTGGTTCACTGGGGAGAGATCTGAAAAGTAGGGATTCCCTTTATGTCTGTGGCCACCAAGATCTCTGTACTAACCAATTTCTATTCATGAACCACTGTAGCTAAATATTTATTCATATCCTGTGGCTCATTTCCTGTTTCTCCTTGTAGGTGACTGCCTCTCCTTAGGTCCTCAGTGAGTTCATTTCTATGGGACTTCAAAATGATGATTAGTTAGAGGAAAGTCATGAATGTGAAGATTGCCTAGTTTCTTCTCCTGTAGCATCAAGAACAATTCTCTTTCACATTCCTAACTCCCTAAGGGAGGAAAAGTTCAAAGTTTTAGCTGGAAACCTTACATTGACTTATAGAGGAGGTAATCAAAGTTCAAAGGTCCCACACAGTCTAGAAAGAAGAAAGCTGACTTTAAACCAAAGATGTATACCCAGTTGTACATAGTGATCTTTCTAATCAGGTCTCTCAGGACTGGCAGGTTCTTTTGTTCATATATTTTTATTGTAATTAATAGAAGGGTTACATTATATTTGCCAGATAGAAGGTGCATTACTTCACAAACATGGATACCTTTTTTCATGCCTTGGTCCCCAATTCCCTCCCCCATCCCTGCTCCTCATCTTGTTTTCCCCCCTTCCCTATCCTATTTCAAATACCCAAATAAGCATATATAAAATACATCAGATAACAAGGTGAAATACTGTAACAATATGAGATAACCAAGGGACAGCAAAAGAGATGAGAGATAACATAGTACATTAAGGACAACAATCACTCATTATATGGCTTTTGTTTCTATATCCTGGAGATCCTTTCATTTAGAGTCCTACTATATGGCCTTATGTATCTAGGTTTTGTTCTATTGTAAATCTTTGCTAGGAGAGCCTAAGGTTTTTACTAATTATGACAAATGAGGGAAACCATTGAGCCTGTGTTCCTTTGAGTCTGGCTTACTTCACTTAATATGATTTTTTCTAAGTCTGCATTTCCTTACAAATGGGGCAATGTCATTCTTTCTGATGGCAGCATACAATTCCATTGTGTATAAATTCCACATCTTGTTGATCTAATCATCAACTGAGGGGCATTTGGGTTGGTTCCATATTTTCGCTATGGTAAATAGTGCTGCAATGAACATCGTTGTGCTAGTGAATTTAGTATGTCCCTGTTTCTGGACGATTGGATAAATGCCAATAGAGAATCTGTTTCGAATTTTGAGAAGAGGAAGATTTCACTGTATTCAGTAGCAAGAACAGGAACTGGTGTGAAACATGTTTGTCACTTTTCTTGCCATTACAACATGATACCTCAGATAGGAGAGGTTCTGTTTCTCAGAATTTGGTCCATGATCAGTCAGCTAAATGTACATCAGTAGAATAGCTTATCAGCAGGAAGGGGAGTGGAAAAGAGCTGTTTATCTCGATGGACAGGAGAGAGAGAGAGAGGGAGGGAGAGGGGGGAGAGGGAGGGAGGGAGGGAGGGAGAGAGAGAGAGAGAGAGAGAGAGAGAGAGAGAGAGAGAGAGAGAGAGAGAGAGAGAATATGAAAATTAAACAATTAAATCAGGGACAACATATGGCCAAAAACCACCCCTACTGCCCTTCCTCCAGTGATATACCTCAATAGAGTGCCACTGGCTGGACTCCAAGTATTTATTATATGAGCCTATGAAGAACATTTTATATTCAAACCCTATAGTAATTGTTCAATGAGTTTGCTTTTAGATAGATTTGTCTTCAGATAGCCAACACATAAGCACAAAACAAAAACCTGAGCGGTACCTGTCAATGGGACCTCTGAACACTGAGTCACTCACTGGTCTGGCTATATAAAGTGACCTCTCTTAGGCATCATGTTTGGCATCCAGGTACCATCAGGTTCTCCAGTTTTAGGACAATTTAAAGTCAACAGATCACATGAGATTTGTAGGAATTTTAATGTAGTTTCAATGAAAAAACAAGCAGTCCTTTCTTCTTTAATACTGGAGCTCATCTTGAAGTGACAATTTGAGATTTACAGCTCAGGCATTTAACATGTTTCAAGAGAACATTATCATCTGAAAACCCTGCACAGAGAAATGTGTCTGTACTGAGAAGCAACACTATCTTCCTTTTGTAAAGAGACCTCAATCATTTACATTTTCACTTTCTGCTTTGTATCCCCTGTTAAATAATTCTGACATTTTCTTCAAATGCAAATTATATATCTGAACATTTCTCATATGTGACGTTTTATTTTTCCAAAAGAGAGAGAAAGAGTTTTCTTTCATGTGACAACTCTTAGGCCATCTCCTGAACCAATCACCCCCAAAACATGTAGGGGAAACTAGAGATAGAGGATAGATAGATAGATAGATAGATAGATAGATAGATAGCTGGATAGATAGATTCCACTCAGTTTCATCCAGACAACTTCTGTCAGAAAATCATTTCTTGAATCTTAAATAACAGAGATAGTAGCAATTCAAATAAACAAAGTATTCAGTATGAATTATCGAACCTTATCCCTGGAGTTATGGAGAGTGTCAAGATTAACAGATGCTAACTACTTCCTTTTGTGACTAAATTTCCATTCAGCCTATTCGCCACTTGGATGTTAGTAAGAGTGTGTGTGTCTTAAATGGCTGGTAGAAAAGATGTTCCTGCATGAAGATAATAAAATTAAACTTCAATTACATTTAGAAGCTTCCACTCATTAATCTGGTACCTCAGTACTGTCTCATCCCAGAATGGAAGTTGTTGCTTCATACTGGGGACTCTGAACAGACAGATTTGGGTTCAATCATCCTTCACCTGACATGTATCATATTTTGAGCAGTATTTGCATCACCCACAATGTGCAATATAAAATTTCACTCCAGACCTACTAAACCATAGCCTGCCTTTTAATAAAATCTTCAGGTGATTCTCATACACGTGAATGATAGAAATATACAGTGTGATAAACAGCTAATTGCATTTTCCCTACACAATTTCTTTTGTGAAATATGCGATGTTTGGACCTTATAATTTCTGAAAAGTTGTGTTTTTCAATAATGTCATAAACATACCATAATACTGAGTTTATAAAAATCTGTGAGAGCACAGGTTTTTTTTTGTTGCTTGCTTGTTTTTTTTGTGTGTGTGTGTGTGTATGTGTGTGTGTTTGTGTGTATGTGTGTTTGTGTGCTAATACTGGGGCTTGAACTCAGAGCATGAGTGCTATCTCTGAGCTTTTGTGCTTAAGGCTAGTTCTCTACCACTTGAGCATAGCCCCACTTCTAGATTTTGATAGTTAATTGGAGATAAGAATCTCATGCTCAGGCTGGTTTTGAACTTGGATCCTCAGGTCTGAACCTCCTGATTTGCTAGGATTACTGGAACAAGTTACACCTGCCTGATAGAAATGCAGTTTTTACCAGAACAAAACTAGAAACAGTGAATGTAGAAAATGATACGGAAATTTTAAAGTAAACTACTGTTTAGGCATCAAGGAGATTATTTTTTAAATTGTTAAACAATCATTAGGCAGCCAACTCTAGCCCCTTTGGAAAGCTGCAGATTATTTTTCTGAGCCAGATCCAGTTATTAATAACAAATGGACTTGCATTGTTTGCTACAGTGTCACGAACTTGCTTCTCCAGTGAGATTTCAAGTACTATAAGAAGAGAAGAGAATGTGTTAAAATGTGATATGTGCTTGCTTATTCTATTCAGAAGCAAGATGGCTGGGAAACGTTTATTTTGAGTTGTATAAGACTAGGGTAAGACCTCAGGATTGTGGATATTGAGTATAAAGGAAAGACCATAAAATTATCTGTTTTTTTAAGTTATAGCAAAATGCTATGTGTGTTTATTCATAACAGAAATACATGAAGCAGTGGGATAAAATTGAAAGATGAGCTAGGGAAATCTACAGGTTGGAGATTTTTATTAACAATATTTCAGTTATTCATATAACAATTGGATGGAAAATAAGGAAAAAAATTAAAGTTTTGAATACTCTAGATGTCTTCAAGCAATAATTGCAAGACTAATATGCTTTTCAAGTGCATATTCTCAGTCTTGAATGGACTTTTTCACATGAAAAAAATTCTCCCTTGACATAATGCAAAAATAAGATAAAAATAAATTCCATAAATATATACCTGAAAATTCCTAGACAATGAAATATTCATGGGTCAGAGAAAAATCCTAGAAGGGAAGCAGTCAGCTATTCTGAATTAAAAGGCTATAGAAACCTTTTAGCTGGAGTAGATATGGCTTACGTGTGTTCCCGCTTATTCCCTTGTGTGGCAGTGACAGGAGGTGGGAACTTCAGCAAGTGGAAGATCAATGGTTTGTGGGAAGCATTACTCTCAGAAGAGAATAATAATGCCATCACTGTGGGAGTGAATGAACTGTCATAAGGAGAGATCAGCCTTTCTGGTGTGTGGACTCCTGTTTCCGGTCCTTTGCCTACCTGTGTACTTTCACCATGAAGCCAGCAGTCGTGGTGCTATATAGTTAAGAGAACCTTCATGCATGACTCTACATTTAGACTATCCTTGCAAGTTGAATAAATCTCCTGTCTTTGTAAAGCATCTAGCCTCAAGAATTTTGTTATAGCAACCATCAAAATGTGCAGAGTAGAGTCGACACAGTTGTTGGATGGAATTCTGTGCCATGAGCACCTGCACTAGGAAGGGAGACATGGTGAAGTCCTCCTACTTTGAGAGACAAAACCAAAAATAAAGTGAGAGTCAAGGTCTAAAGAAATTACAAAATAGTAAAGATCAGAGTGAAAAGCAATAAAATAGAAACAAAATGCCTTCCAAAGCTCTCTACTGCTACTTTTTTTTCCCCTAGAAGAGAAATTAGAATGCTCAAGAAGAAACAGAAAAACAAAAGTAATAATTATCAATTTAGGAATTAGAAAAGTAACAGAAATAAATTCTACAGATATTGAAATGTTAATCATGGAACAGTAAAAGAAGTTCATGTTAAGGTAGTAATTGAGATGATACAGACAAATTTTTTTTAAAGACACAAACTGTCAAACTCTATATTTATTGAATACTTTGTATTTGTTGATGCAATTGAATTTGTAGTTAAAAACTCCCAGAGAAAAGCCAGGCACATATGGCTTCAGTGGGAAATTTACCAAGGATTTAAAGCAGACAATACCAATTCTATCTCATGTCTTATAGAAAATTTATGATGTGGTTATTTAGAAAATCTTAAATGTTTTACAAAAGAAAAACTTAAAGTTGTAAGATAGATCAATATACAAAAATCAATTGTAATTTCTATACACTAGCAATGAATAACAGGAAATTCAAACTTAAAACACTAGTTAAGAACTATAGATTTTAAGCATGGCAAGGATAAAACAACCACTGTGTCCCAATCACCAAAAATTCAGTAATTCAGACATTTTCGTATATCAAAATTAGTGCAAAAAACCATGAGGAGTCAAATGTCAAAATTTTAAATAATGACAAAGCACATGTTTACCTTGAGATTCTGCATTCTTGTGCAAACAAAACAGGTTTTAACAATCAGCTAGCTACTGGGAAGACTGGGTACTAGGAATTACAAAATGTTATGGATAGAAAATAAAAGGAAAAAATGTATCATGTTTGTGGATCAAAGGACATCAAATTCCACCCCCCCAAAAATTGACATGTAGGTCCAACAATTTTAATCAGTAGAAATTAATATGTTTCTAAAACTCTAGTAAATGTATTCAAAAGGCCAGGAAGAGCTAAATCAATTCCAAAAATTAGACCAAGTCTAAATTCTTTAAAATTAGAAGACTTTTATTACCTGTTAGTAAAATCTACTAGACACTTACAATAATGGGTAGTATAAATTTGCTAACAGGCTGGATGAGAAAATATATCCATGCAACAGACTAGAGTATCCAGAAATTGACCTACATACATACAATCAGTACTTTTTTTTTAAACAAAGATACAAAGGCAATTCAGGGAGGAAAAGATACTGATGTTCGGATTTGTTTTTATTCAGTAAATGGTCCTGGAACATTTGGATATCTGTATGCAAAGTTTTACAATTTTTGATCATTTATGTACTATTCTTTAAAGTAGTTTGGGATAAAACCCTAAAGTGTAAAATTTATAGAAGGAAGTGTTACAATATTGCATAAGGCAAATATTTCTTAAATATAATTTGTGAAGCATTATAAATAAAATAAATCTTTATCAATATTAAAAAACACATTTTTCCTCCCTAAAAGATCCTGTTGGAAAATGAAAAAGATAAGCTACAGGGTAGCTTAGCAAATCACATAGATAATAAAGCTCTTATATCCAGAATATACAAAGGACCCTCAAAATTAAATAACAATTTTTTAAAAAATCTGCCTTCCAGATTAAAAACAAAATCTCAGTAGACTTTACCAGAGCAAACAGGTTCCATATCATTAGTTGACAGGGAAATAAAACTCACAACCTCTTGAGATGTCAACCTAGATGCAGAATTACAGGATTGCAGTTGTGGGCAGGGTGGGGAGGGGGAAAGGTTGGGATGGGGGGTGTGAATCTTATTCATATCTCTGAGGCTTTTCACTGATCAAATGTGGCCTATTCTGTTTTACTGAAGCCTAATTGATTTAAATGTTAGTGATTATTAAAAGCAAAATACTTCAATATTGAGATGAGTGTTGGCCCAAACAACTGGCAGACTGACAGATAAAATTAACATTATGAGATGGCAAGGTGACATATGCCAGTAATCCATCCTAACTCAGGATGTTGAGTTCAAGACAAGCTTTGATTTTTTTCTGTTTAATTGTTATTATAAAGTTGATGTATTGAGGGGCTACAGTTTCATAAGCCTGGTATTAAGTACATTTCTTTGGGACAATGTCATTACCCCTTCCATTGCTCTCTCCCAGTCCCCCCCTCCCATTTCCACTCCCAAGTTGTATAGTTCATTTCGACCCAGTGTCTAATGAGTATCATCACTGCATTTGTTCACCCTTGGTTGCTCCAGAGCCTTGTCTTAATAAATAAAACCAAAAATCATTTGAAGAAGAGAATTTTACTGGCTCAATTTTACTCTGTTCTCTCTCAGTACTAAAGCTGTTTGTGGTCTTCTTTCCCACTCCATGGAATAGTCAACTTTTTAGATTTTTGGTTCTATTTCTCTTTTGTCTTCCTTTCCAATCACTTAGAATTTTTTTTCTCAGTAATATTAAACCCAGGCTCTCACATTTATGAACTTCATTTCCTTTGCATCTCAAGGCAGTCTGTCCCCTGGAATTCAGCCGATATATCGCTGAAGAACTTGAGGCTGTCATTCAGTACCTATAGATATTAAAGGCACGCAGTTCCTTTCCTTCCATTAGGGCTGGACAACTTTATGAGACCTCAGAAAATACAGACTGAGCCTTTGGGTTTCAGCTATGGGCCATTTGCCCTAAACCAGACTGTCTCAGAGCAAAAGAATTTTAATTCCTTCACAATAAGGTTGAGTTGTAGCTTGTAAGGCTGCAACTGAGATGGGAATTTAAATGTCTCAGAGAGGTAAACAGGTTGCAGTTTCATGGCCTCCAAACAAACACGTGATGGCCCTAGAGCCTTCTGATTTATTTATTTTGTTACTTGGAGTACAAGGCCATAAACCTTTCCTGTTGGCAGGCTGGCAGGCCATACATGACTTCAGAGTTGCAGCTAGGTAAGGGGAGCCCACTGGGTTCTTGTAATTAAAACCATGCTTAGCAAAGGCTTCTGATTCCAAGGGTCACATCTGATTTCATCTAAAACATTCTTTTTGGTCCCCTCTTAACCCAGTCCTGACTTTTGAGTGTTCCTATCATTACACAGTGGAGGGTGGGGGCTGGACGCTGGGGGGGGAGGGGGGGCTCAGATTTGGGATGTGTTTGGAATTTGACTCTGGGCATTTGCAATGCAGAGTGGGGTGAGCTGTTATTGTATGCTCTTTATACCCAGAAATATTTCCCTTTACACTTAAACACAAACCCCACAAAACTGGATAGTCTGAAAAGGATTGAACTCTTAAAGATGGACTCTTGGAATCACATGTCTCACTCCTATCAGCGTCTAATGAACAAGCTTACTTTTGTCATTATTCATTTTGGCCAAATGCCCATATTTCTTTGTCCTTCAGTTTTGTTATCTTTTAGCTGCAGTTATCACCTGCTGAATCTTCACATGGGCTTTTTGTTTATTTTTTCAGTTTATTGTTCTCCCTCTAAGTCTTTGGCTCTGTGAAGCATCGGTTTCATTTTGGAGAAATGTTTTGTTCAGTATTTGAGAAAGTCTGCAGAAGAAGAGGGAGAAGCAAAGGCTTTTGCTGTCCATAGTGGCGTTGCAGGCCCTGAGTGTCCTTCAGAGACCTCAGAGGGGTCACATGCAAGGACCTGATGGGATTCGATGGCTGCAGATACAGCCAGCTACACGATGGCGGGTTTGCTTAATGTCTGAAGCCTAACTTCCCATCCTCAGAATGCCCTAAAAGGAAAGTAATAATTGCTGTAAAAGGCTCACTGAAGGAGAATGCTCTGATGTACTACTCAGTGACAGGACTGTGTTCTGAGAAATGTGTCCTTAGGCAATGCCAGCATTGTACAAACATCATAAAGGAAATGTACACAGACAAAGCTGCTGTGACTACGCCTCATGGAGGCCATATGGGAGGATCTATACATCTAGGCGACAAGCCTGTCTACAGGTGCCTTGAATCCTGTAAGCTGTCTGAGCATGATGGCACATGGGTGTGTAAGCTCCAGCCATGTGTTTGATCGGTGCTGTGATATTACTGTGGCTACACCACCACTAGATGCTAGGGATTTTTCAACTCTGTTATACTGTAAGGGCCCACTGGCATACATATAGCCGATTCTATGGGACTAGACTGTATTATATGTAGCCTGGCATTGGTGAAAACTTCATGAAGACCATGTCATTTATTTTCTCAACACCAGTGCTACAATTTCTAGGGGGTTGATATCAGTATCTATAGCTCTGTTTTAGTCTTCAATATTTACACTGTCTTTTACATTTTCAAATGTACTCATCAATGACTTAGGGAGAAAGAGGAAAGTAATTTGACTGTCCCCATTTACTCTGTCCACAGATATTCATTTTGTATTTGGAATGGAACAATATGCTGGTATTCTGTATACTCTCTCTCTCTCTCCTTGTTCAGTTTCTCATCTAAAAGATGGGGCCCCATGAGTGCTTGTAAACATTTTCCTTGCAAAAACAAGGGAAAGAAGTCATGGTTGTGGCATCTGTTTATTTCCATGGTGTAAATGCCACCACAGCCCATTTCACACTAAAGGAAAATGGAAAATGGAATTATACTAGATTTAGGTACCTCTAGAATACCAGCCCACGGAGTCTGGCTTGTGTTACCTTTACCACAAATTTATTCCAGACCTCATGCTTTCTGTGTCTCTGTCTGTGCCCATGTCTCTGTCTCTGTATGCCTCTTTCTTTCTCTCTCTCTCTCTCTCTCTCTCTCTCTCTCTCTCTCTCTCTCTCTCTCTCTCTCTCTCTCTCACACACACACACACACACACACACATGCACACACCCCACCTACCACATTAGAGTTCCTAAGATATCTAGGGCAACATATACCTTTTGGTAAAACAAATGAATACTAAATAAAAAAAATAGGCACCCTGAATTTCAAATGTTATCTGAACTTTTGATTTAATACACTCTATGTATACATTCTATATACTCTCTGAATCTATTTCTGTAGGTTGGAGTAACCAAACCAGGCATGTATGTAATTTCAGCACTTGGGAGGCTAAGGCAGGAGGATAGTATAGGAATTTCAAGTAGCCTGGACTACATAGTAAAACCCTATCTCAAAAAGTAAGTAAGTAAGTAAATAAATAAATAAATAAATAAATAAATAAATAAAGTCCTCTTTAGTTCTTGGGCTTTGAGCAGAATGGTAGCTTATGGTTGTTTTCCTTCCTGTGCCCTGAGCTATTCACGTGGTGCTATGAACAGAAGAGTGTCCTGTGGCTTTAAGGCTTGCCTTACAGTTTTCTTAACTTGAAAAACTTTAAACCAAGCTCTTGGAAGAAGCTACACAAAAAGTAATGATCCTAAAACACAAATGCCTTGTAACAGCAAAGAACGGATTTAATTAGCCACCATAATAACATCATTTTGGCTTCCTTTTTTCTTTTCTTCCTTTTAAAAAATAAGTACAGCGACTAAAAATTGAAGGCTCTGGCTCTCTTAATCCCTTGAACTTGAACCATCTGAGTGTATATGTGTGTAGAGATAGGAAAATGCTTGTTTCTACATCTTAGTTTTACAAACAGTCTTCTCTAACTTAAAAAAACTAGCATGATAACAGTTTTATTTAATCTTTAATTGACACAAAATTGCACATATTAATGGGATATCAAGTGATGTTAACATAACATGTAGTGTTATCCATGTAGGCATTGCATAATGATTACAATGTATACATTTTAGTACATGTTTGTATTGTAATTTAGGTATACATCATGTGTATACATGTGTATTTGTACTCTATGTATACATTGTATCATGTTTAAATCAGAAAAATAATCACAGCTACTTCCTCACGAACTTTGTCATTGCTTTGTAGTAAAAATACCCAAAGGTCTTTTTAAAAATTTTTTTATTGTCCGGGTAATGTGTAGAGGGGTTATAGTTACATTGGCCGGGTAGTAGGTGCATTACTTCTCACACATTGATACCCCTTCTCATGTTTTTGTTCCCATTTCCCTCCCCAATCCCTCCCAATCATCTTATTTCCCCCCTTCACTTCCCTATTTCAAATAAATAAATAAACAAACATGTATACAATATACCAGATAACAAAGTCAGATACAATAACAATATGGACTCAACAAAGAGCAACAAAGGGGAAGAGAAATAACATAGTACATTAAAAACAACAATCACACAAGTTAAAGCTCTTGTTTCTATATCCTAGAGTTCTTTCATTTAGCCTCATCCTATATGACCTTATGTACCTTGGTTTTGAGCTATTGTAATCTTCTACTAGGGGAGTCTTAGATGTGTACTAATTATTACAAATGAGGGAAAGCATTGAGCCTATGTTCCTTTGGGTCTGGCTTATTTCACTTAATAAGAGTTTTTCCAAGTTTTTCCATTTCTTTACAAATAGGGCAATGCCATTCTTTCTGATGGCAGCCTAGAATTCTACTGTGTATAAGTACCACATGTTCTTTTTTTTTTTTGTAGCACATCTTCTTAATCCAGTATTTACTGAGGGGCATCTGGGTTGGTTCCGTATCTTCACTATGGTAAATAGTGCTGTAGTGAACATTGTTGTGGTAGTTGGCTTTAGTATGTCCTTGTCAGTTGTCTGCCCCATCCTGAACTCCTGTATTCCTTATTTTTTAATTTTTTCTATTGTTGGGGTAATGTATAGAGGGGTTAAAGTTACATTCATCAGGTAGTAGGTGCATTACTTCTCACACATTGAGTCCCCATCTCATGCTGAACTCCTGTATTCAAGGCTCCTCTGTATACACGTGTAACATGTCTTCTGCTAATCTGTCCATTGTCAGATGATTGGAGTGATTCCAATGATGAAAACTGTAAAGAGTAGAGGGCTCCTCCAGGGAACACTCCTCGAAGGGAGTACTCCCTGATAAGTCTGCTGCTGGGAATGGACTTACCATGGCTTTGAAGGCAAAAGGAGTACCAGGAGAACAGGCAGGGACACAGGAAAAGGCCAGATGATGTTGCAGTGAGGCCTACATGTTCAATTGTTGTGAAAGGCTGCTAGGTTGCCTCTTGCTGTCCATCTTAAACTTGTTGCCACAAGAAGCTATTATATACAGAAAAAGGGGGGTGGTGTTTGGTTCTCCACTTCTCTCTCCTCTAAAGCCATGGGGACACTCTTGATTGCTTTGGGGAGATGAAACCTTGTGGCGTATTGTATGGAGACAATTTTTTTCTATATTTTTCTTTCCTTTTGTTCTACCAGTGCTGGGATTAGAATGTGTTCTCCCAAAGTTCATGAGTCAGATTTATCACCTCAATGCTACCATGATAGGGAATGATATCTGCTGGACAGTGAAGACAGATCCCTCAGAAATGTCTTGCTGCCATTCTTGTGGGAATGGATTGTCTAGCATGAGGTTCAGCCATTATTTTTCTCTTTGACACCTGCTATTCATTCTTCAGTTTCTCCTGAGTTGAAGTAGCATCATGCTCTTAGGAGAAACACAGCAGAGGTTGATGTTAGATTCCTGGACATCCTGACTCAAAAATTCTGAGTCCAAATAAACCTCTTTTTTTAAAAAAAATAAATTACCTAGCTTCAGATATTCAGTTAGAGTAACAAGAAAATGAGATAAGTTATGCAGCATTTCAAATGAATAATTGACAAATATAAATTTTATCTTTAAAAAGTGTATATTCCATGACATTTTGAAACATGTGTGCATTATGGAAGGATTGCCACAATCAAGTTGATTAGCATCACTACCTGTTTGTATGTGGTGAGAATGTTTAAGATGGATGCTCAGCAAAATTTCAAGTATAGAATGCATTATTATCAGCCATAGTCATTACAATGTGCATTAGGTCTCCAAAATGTATTCGCCATAGAAGTGAAAGTTTGTATCAGTTGATTCACATTGCCACCATTTCTACTACCCTTCCACTGGTGACAACCATCTTGCTTTCTGTTTCTATGAGTTAGACCTTTCCAAGGGAGGTCAGACAGGTACCTTCTGTACTCTCCAGCCTAGAGCTAGCTGCACTTTCCTGGTTAACATTTGGCCAAGGGGAGTTTAAACCCTCACAACTCTGCCTATTCTTTCCCAGGGCTGACATGATAAGATCCAAAGGGGGCTTCGCTCTTCCTCCTGCCTTTTCTTCTGCCCATGCAAGCAACTTTTTAACAAATCCTGACCATTACTTTGTGGACATGTCTCTGCCTGAGTTATTTTAAAACTAGAATTACTAAAGTATTACATATAGTTGATGAAGGAAGTACAAATACAATGTGGTAGAATATGAAAATGTTATCTCTTACTTCACACTTTCTTAACCTACTACTCAGAGGAAATTCCAATGACCCATTTTGTGTCTTTACTGAAAAATTCATGTTTGAAATTTTTTAAGCACAACTGTGGTCATATATTATATACCTTTTTGGGGGGTCATTGTTGCCTGCTTTTCTTCCCACTTTATTTATAGGATATGTTCCATCGCATGGAATGAAAAACCAAACTTAAGCTGCTCCTCATGAGAAACACTTCTTATGTGGACTTGCCAGACTAGAAGTTAAAGGAGGAGCTTGTTCCAGCACTGATTCAACTTAGTGGCTTTCACTATGTTGCCGATGGTCTGGTTTCTTTCTCATTCTGCCCTGTTCTGCCTGGTGTCATTGCTAAGGCAACTTTCCCAGCTTGGCTGCAAAACGAGCCCTGTTATCATTCCCAGAGCCACATCTGTGTGTCTATATCTAGGCAGAGCAAAGGAGATCTTTCTTGAAATTGTCTCAGCAGAGCCAGAATATTGTAATTTACAAATGTTTCTTTGGATTTCCAAACTCACCATTCTCCACATCTCCCTGGCATAAACTGAGTCACGTATTCCCATCAGAACAAATCCCCTTTTAGTATCAAATGGGATTACATGAATTATTTCCATCTGAGCCAAGGAAGGACCCACCTCACAGTCGGGCATGGAGCTATCATTTTCTAAGTAGATTGCCTGTGAATGATAGGTGGAGCTAGTTGAGGAAGACAGTAAAATATTTAACAGCATTTCTAGATATTTCTGAATATGCTCATCTATGCACAGCTAGATCTATTTTGGTTGAAAAAATACAACTGTCATCATAGCGCTTAATTATGCTGATGGGACACAATTTATTTCACTGAGTCTTTGCTAATGCACTTTTAGGTGATTTCTAGATCTTTCTTGACAAGAATTATTAATTCTTAACATTGAGCATAATCCTCCAAAATAAGCTATTACTTTTTGGGGTTTTTTTGTTGTTTTTTAAATGTTTTATTGTCAGGGTAATGTATAGAGGGGTTACAGTTACATTGGCCAGGTAGTAGGTGCGTTACTTCTCACACATTGATACCCCTTCTCATGATTTTGTCCCCACTTCCCTCGTGCCCAGCTCCTCTCCCTCATCTTGTTTTCCCCTGTTACCTTTCCTATTTTAAATAAACAAATAAATGCATAAGACAATAAACATAAGTCACTTTTTGGCTGAACTTTTTCACGGTTGGATTCTTCTGCCACTGGACCTGCCGCCTCATGCACATGGTTCTTCCTCAGTCACAGGGCCACAAAGCTAGCCACGATCGGGAAGCACCAAAGCCAGAACCCAGCGTGGTCAGGAAGTTCACCCTGGAACTGTGCACTCATAAAATGGATGCCCTGATCTCAAGGACTTTCAGTAGTCACAGAGGTGGTGACCCAGAAAGTCAGAAGTGTCCCTTTTATTGTCACGTCCCAGATCTCATAAAGTACTTCTGCCAGGTAGAATATAATTTTTATTTGTGATCTTATTTGCAAGGGACACTGGGACACACTTGAACTATGAACCTTGACTGTGAAGAAGGTAACCTAAGAGAGAGAGAGATTGAGGGGGAGGGGTGACATATTTTCATGATGGTCGACTCTTTATAATTCATTTCCACCACTAAGCATCACCAGGAAGTAGTCTGTGAACAACACAGGTCTTGGAAGAAACTATCTCAGGCATTTACATTTCAAGGCTGATCTCTGCAAAGCTAGCTATTGTTGAACCCTGGCTCCTCATGGGACTTCTCCTCTCTCCCCTCATTCTGGAAGTCCCCAATTTTCCTAGAAAGTAAGCTCTTACCTTCTGGGCCTCTATAACTCCCCTTTCTTCTTGGTTGTGAATTAGGCACTGGGCTGTTCAGGCTTTCTTGGTACACTGTTTAGCTCTGTTTGGAGGATAGGTCTGGAAGACCTAGCTACCATGACTATTAACTAAATCCTGAGGAGTGAGTTTTCAGCAATGTCATCACTGGTTACAGAACCTCTTACTTGCTAAAAAGTCAAGTCATTCATTTCCTAGTTGCTTAACTATGAAATCATGCATTACATGAGCCTAAAGACAAATCCAGAAGGTCACTACAAATGGCTAAAAACCAGAATAACGCAGATTACATTCTTCGATGTCTAAACAAAACCTAGCCAAAAATATCTAAATAGTCTTGATGCCTGACATAAAAAAAACAATTACACCTCAACACTTGCTGTTATACCAGTAAAGTAGAATATTATTGGAAAAAGAAAATTATTTCCCCAAACCAGGACAAAGTAAACCGCTTTTAAAATTGTGAGTTCCAAACACCACCTAGAACAGAGTCCTAATTTCATTTTCCAAGGAAGTTTGAAAATTCAAGCACATGTTTGGCATATGTACATGTATACTAACCATTTTTCTTCAGTTAATGAGTATAGATTTCAACAGATTTTAATAAGGGACACATTAGTTCTAAAACTCATGTTCTCATGCTCTCATGAAACTTAGGACTCTTTTCATTAGTTCTTACCTTAAACTCTTTAATGCTGACCCAAGGCAGCATAAAAAAAGAAATTTCTTAGAATAAACTTGTCCTGTGCTACCATCTGTCTATGGATGAGACCTAGGAAAAGCAGAGGTGAGAGGTAGGATTTCTTCTTCAGTATCACTCAGCCACTCAGTCAACAAACATTCAAGGACTGGCTTCCTGAAAGAAAGCTGGGAGATTTGATTCTCTTTCTTTTAGGAGTCACAATCATAAGTGCAATTGTTAACTGCAATTACCCGGACCCTTTCAAGTGTCTGGCTGCAGGATTGAAGCCTTGGGCCTTGTGGTCCCTGGGGGGTGGGGGTGGAGGAACTTAATGCTGTCTGATGAAGTGTTCATTAGTTGATTTGTGTAAAGTGCTTTGAAGATCTAAGAGCCAAAGGGCTGGGAAGCATCATCAGCCTGCACAAACTTTCTTTGTCTCTCTTTTACCTAAAGGCAACTTGTCAGCCCCTGATGAGGGACCTCCAAATACTAGCCAGCTCTCAAGTTCTCATTATCATGAAGGGCAACCACTGAAAAGAGGTGGTTTCTTTTCTCTAGAGAGGAGTTAGAAACTTGTTTCATCTAAGAGGCCTGGTTGAAAACATGGGTATTTATCTACTGAACATAGTTACAGCTTTTATATAGAAGTGCTTAAAGCAAGTGGAAACCTAGAATGTTTGGGGATCATTTAAATCAGAGGATCTGCAGGACGCATGGGCAGTGTGTGGATTAAAGGGTCAGGATTTACCATGGATGAGGGAAGTAAGATAAGCCCATAGACAACCGCAATGTAAATCAGAATGCTGTTTCCCTGAACACTGGAGGAGGGACTCAGAGGACAGGGAGGGGATTGGAAAATGGGACCGTCAGGCTTCATGGACTGAGTCAGGAGAAGTTTCAACAAGACAGTGGCTCTGCAAAAAATTGTGACAAATGACAACCAACGTCAATTGAGTCCCCCTATGTGTTCATTGAGCTAAATCTCTTTCGTGCATCATTCCATTTCACGGACCTTGACTGACAGGTAGGGTGTGTCCAGATGCTCATGGCTGGAGATGGCCTTGGTTCTGGGGAAAACAAGGCCCAAAGTGACAGGCTTCCCCTACCGCAGTCCACTGAAGCTCTGTCCACCAAGTTATCATTCTCTTGTTATAGATGATAGTCAATTGGTTTTTTTTTCTTACATTAGTTTCTATTCAAGAGTGCATTGCAGTAGTCTTCTCTCATCTACTCTTCCGTTCTGTGTGGTCTCAGCTCCCCTTGGGCATGAAAAATTAGTCACTGGAAAATTCCAGCCACTTTGAATAATAAGTTTTAAACTGCATACTGTTCTGAATAGGGTGATGAAGTCTCCTAACATTGAACTGTGTTCTGCCTCCTTTTTAAAGTTTCCTGTATCATCTGGAGCTTAAATCAAGAAGAGATATTCATTCCATCATTTGAGATTGTATTTACTCTTTATTTTTCTGCTAGAAAGCCCCATGTTATCCTTTTCATAGTATTTCTGAATATACTCAGAGGAATTCTTCTTATGCTTAGTATTCCAAGAAGATTAAAATAGTAAATGCATCAGGTACAGAAATCAATCTACCTGGGTTTAAGTTGAAGCTCTGTAACTCCCTGACTGCGGGGTTAGAAACACCATGTGTTCTCTGTGTCTCTTCACTGGCCCAATATATATGGCATATGAGTGCCATGTGCAGAGGCACCTGGCATGGTAGTGTACAGACAATGAGTAATTTACTACTTACAGATTTTAAACACATCTTCCTTTCAGCCTCAACACTCCTTGGCTAATACATTCCCCCTTTCCCTAGATTCCTTCTCTTCCCAGTTACTCGATGCACTCTTACTACTACACAAAAGGAAAAATACCTTTCATCACTTTACCACTGAGTTCATGGCTGCAGCTTCTCTAATCAAAAGACTTATGAAGAAGACTTACGTAACAGGACCCTTCATAAATGAAGACTCGATGAACAGGGCAATCTGTGATCGCAAGATTTCAGGTCCATTGAGCTTTCTGCTAAGCTCAATGAAAAAGTAGATAGTCTGCATAAGAATGATTAGACAAAAGGAAATAAACAGAGGGGAAACTTTGCAAGGCTGGCTTGTTCAGCTTTATTTCTATGTCTTTTTCATTTTTATTTTTTGACTAGTTCCCAGGCTCAAGATCTGAGCACTGTCCTTGGACTTTCTCAAGGCTAGAGCTCTACCACCTGAGCCACAGCACCACTTCCAGCTTTTTCTATGTAAGTGGTACCAAGGAATCGAACCCGGGTCTCTGTGCATGCTGCAAAAGCACTCTGCCACTAGGCCACTTTCTGTGTCTTTATGATGTCCATTCTAAAGGCACATAGAGAGGGCTCCTCTTGAATGATGATCTTACAAGTTGATTTAGAAGATCAGAGAATTCTTTCACAAGCTTCTTCAGGGGAGATGGATAGAAAAAGGTCAGAGAGACTTTTTCATAATTCTGCTATTTTCTCCAACATCAGGGATGATGTTTGAAAGTATGGCCTGAACTTCAACACTGGTTGTGTGTTGGTGTGCTCACTACAGTTCTAAAGTGTTGGTGGCCTTAGACTTCCCCTCGAGGCATAAAAAAGTTCACTGAGAATCATGCATTTAGATTTAGAACAGGGGCTCAGGTCCAGGACTAGTCTTTTTCTAACCAAACTGGGAAGTTGCAAGTCTACCTTCTCTTCTATATGGGGGTCCAGATAAAATAGACCAGCCCCTTATGACTGCTGGGAGCTACAGTGGCTGAACATAATGCTATGCACAACTTTGAATAGGCTTTTGTTTGCCATTATGTTTTTCTTTAAAACAGTAGAATGCCTTGGCAGGTACCACAAATCAGCAGTAGCCTGGACCTCATATCTTTACATTTATTTTGCTCTTCAGTATGTTTTGAGGAAGTGGAGAAAATGCCAATTCTTGCACTGCACTGCAACATATTGTGATGGATGCTTCTTCTGAGATCCCATATGTTTCATATTGCCATGGAAAAAGCACTGGGGTAGCTGGATTTTTTTTTTTTTTTACAAATTTCCCTAGAGATTGAATTGGTTTTCTGTTGGTTGCTTTTACAGCAACCACAGTCTCATTAAGGAGAGTGAAAAGCAGAGAGAATGGGGAAGGGGAGGGGAGAGAGAGAGAGAGAGAGAGAGAGAGAGAGAGAGAGAGAGAGAGAGAGAGAGAGAGAGAGAGAGAGAATATTTATAGAATCTTTATGCATTTATTCTATAAAAAAACAGATCCTAGCAGGATACTGGTGATGTATGATCCTAATTTTAGTTACTAGAGAGATTGAGATCCAGAGCATTGCAATGTCATCCCAGGTAGCCAAGTTTGTGAAGCCCTTTCTCAACTCATACCTGGATACTGAGGTACATTCCTGTTACACCAAGCTCTGTGGAATGATGAGGCTGGGAGAAAAGCCTAGGTTGGCCTAACTCACCATGGAGGGTAGCTGTAATTCTAGCAACAATTGAAAATAAAACCCTAAATCATAGTACTAAGCCTCAGGTGGGCTCCTGGGTGAGAGCCTATTGCAAAACTAGCAAAAATCAGGGCCAGAGGCCTGGTTCACATGGTAGAGTACCAGCCTAGCAAGTACAGTGTCCTGAGTTCAAACCTTAATACATTCAAAAATACATTTCTAGTTCTTAGGATATGAATACATGGATAAATTAATCTAAGAAAAAATGGAAGACGGTGAATGCAGGAGAAAAAGCCACTCCTGACATAGGAACTAGTCTGCTCTGAGTTATCAGTCTGGATTTTTTTAGATGATTTAGTAATTCAGATACACTTGTTCTCATTTGCTTTCTTCCATTCTGGTCTGGCTGGCTGCAGTAGGATAGATGGCCCGTGGTGGCCTTAGGCATGTCTGGTGATTGGAATGATTGCACTGCAGCCACTTGGCCAAGTGTCTCTTTCACCCAGAGTCCACTCCCAGCCTCTCTCCAAGCTGCAAAGAGAACTTTCCATATCTCTACTTCTATCACATTTTCTCTGTGTTCTGTGAGATCAAAGCAAGTCACACATGACACTCAAGAAGCAGAGGACTGGATGGCTACCATGAAAGCAGGTAGCATAGAAGTTACCCTTGGGAGGTGTAACTCAATCTGCTGCAGCAGACAAAGCTGTATCTGGAAGCTGACGGGCCATCACCTTTAAAATGGCTGAGCCCTTTTAACAAACCCAACTGACCATGCCGAAGATGAATATTTGACCCAGGATCCCTCACAGGATGCCACCCCTGCCTGTCCTCATTCTTTTTGGCCTTCCTAGGTCACATACTCTTTACTGCCTGCCAGAAACCCTGGAGTATTCCTATTCTCTGATGTCTCTTATGTCTGGCCCATCATCAGGGAAGGATGTTGGATAAATGCTACCTCTGGAAAGATATGGATTCTGTCCACATCTCTCTTTGCCTCTGCCCCTGTTTCATCAGCAAGACTGACCTTCCCTTTGCTTGGAATGATTTATATGTGGATATTCCAAACAGTACAAGAGTAATGACTCAATATTCGGATACCCAAGGTTATTGACACCATCTTGGAGATATAATTCTGGGCTTGGCTCATGGGCATGTCTTCCTTGAGCATGAGATGATCCACATAGTTCACACCTCCTTTCCTTAGGTTGGCTTCTACATACACACCACTAAGTTCATAATTTTTTTGTTTTATGCTAATTGGAGACAAAACTCTCATGGATTTTCCTGCCTGAGCTAGCTTTGACCCACGATCCTCAGATCTCAGTCTCCTGAGTAGCTAGGATTACAGGTGTGAGCCACTGGCTCCCTGCTAACCCTAAATTTTGAATGGTCTTTCCTCAACACACCTCTCATATCAGCACCAGGAGGGAGAAAAGTGTGTTTGTTTTAATGTTTCATTTGCTGAAACTTCATGTCCAGTTGTATTATGGCTATTTTAATGGGTTTTAATTAAACAAACCTATACAACATACCCAGGCAACCAGTAAGGAAACCTGCAAAGCAATCTACTTATACTGAAGACAAAGATAGTATTAGAGCAAGCACAAAAGCAAACCAAGAAGGCAGGGCTAGTGCTTCATTTTCTTCTGAAAACAATGGCACTCCAATCAGCTCACATAAGGAGTAGGCAAGGAGATAAAATTACAATTGTCAAGATAGTTTGAAAAATACATCTTCATCAATTATTGTTAACTACCCTGAACAGATTATCCTTAAGCGATTAGCAAACCAGTAGTATGAAACGGCATGTTGAAGAAAATATAAAACACTGCTCATTGATATTTTTATCTTATTTCGACTATTTTTATTGAGCAATCATTTATAGATAATAAATTGCACTGATTTTAAGTGTTCAGTTTAGTTTTCAGCAACTGTACGTAACTGTATAATAGCCACCCAAATAAAATATAGGCTATTTTCACCAACCTTGAAATTTTTCCTACATGTGCCTCTTGTGAATCAATGTCCTCCTTCCTGAATCAAGAATTTTCTGACTTTTTTCTTGTAATTTATGTAACTATACACGATATATGTGTATATATGTATTTGTATATGCGTGGCTTCTGTTGTTCAGCATGAGGTCTATAAACTTTATTTCTATTAGTAATTTGTTTCATGCTAATATACCACAAACTTTAAATTAATTCTCTTATTGGTAGATATTTGGATTATTTCAACTTTTGGGCAATTTATGAAGAAGACTACTATGAACATTCTTCTTTTTTCTTTTCTTTTCGTTCTTGGGGCTTCAACTCAGAGTCCGGGTGCTATTCTTGAGCTTTGTGCTTGGGGCTAGTGCTCTACCACTTTGAAGCACAGCTCCACTTCCAGCTTTTTGTGGTTAATTGAAGATAAAAGTCTCATGAACTTTTCTACTCCGGTTGGCTTTGAACTGTGATCTTCAGAACTCAGCCTTCTGAGGAGCTAGTATTACAGATGTGATCTATGAACATTTTATACAAGTTTTAGTGGGCATTCACTTTCATTTCTCTTATATAAACACCAGGAACAGAATCACTAGATCAACGGACAGGTGAATTTTTTGCCAGTCCTGGGGCTTGAACTCAGGACTGAGCACTGTCCTTGGGCTTTCTCAAGGATAGAGCTCTACCTCTGGAGCCACAACTTTTTCTATGTATGTGATACCAATGAATTGAACCCAGATTCTCGTGTATGCTAGTCAAGCACTCTACCACTAGCCAAAACATCTAGCCCCAGACAGGTGAATTTTTTTTTTGAAAAGGTGCCCTTTTATTTTTTTATGAAAAGATTTTATTAACACTGATTTTTTACATTATATTTCAAATATAATGTTTAACAAACAAGTATTTGAGAAGGGGATCTCTACAAACAATTATTAGAACATATATTTTAGAACATAATTAAAATTGAGCTGAGACTTTGTATGTCATAGATTCATATCAATCTATGTAACATTATGTCCATATAGTATATATCCTGTCATAGATTTTTATGTCTATGTACTTAAATTTATATCTCCAAGACCGCGTCAATAACCTTGGATACCCGAATATTGAGTCATTGCTCTTGTACTGTTTATACATATCGAGGAGACCATGCACCTTTTGTTCCTTTGGTCTTGGTTTATCTCACTCAACCTGATTTGCTCTAGTTCCATCCACTTCCCAGTAAATGTCATTGTTTTATCTTGTCTGGTGGCTATGTAGAATTCCATTGTATATATGTACCACATTTTTGTATCCATTCATCTGTAGTGGCGCATCTGGGTTGTTTCCATTGCTTGACTATAGTGAATAGTGCAGAGATGAACATGGCTGAGCAGGTGTCCTTATTATATCCTGGGTTCTGATGCTCACGGTAGATGCCCAGGAGTGGTATGGTAGGGAAGGTCTATTTTTAGTTTTTTGAGACACCTCCAAACTGCCTTCTAGAGTGGATGTACTAGTTTATATTCCCACCAGCAGTGCAGTATTGGTTCCTGTTTCTCCACATCCCGTCAGCATTTGTCTGAGTTCAGAATATTGGCCATTTTGATTGGGGTAATGTGGTGTCTTTGGGTTTTTTTTATTTGCATTTCCTTTATGACCAGGGATGATGGATGATGAGCATTTTCTCATATATTTCTTTGCTATTTTAACCTCTTGGGTTTTGGGGGTTTTTTGTTTTTGTTTTTTTTGGGTTTTGGGTTTTTTTTTTTTTGCCAGTCCCAGGGCCTGGCAAATGCACTCAGGGCCTGAGCAATGTCCTTGGATTTTCTCAAGGCTAGAGTTCTACCATTTGAGCCTCAGCACCACTTCTGGCTTTTTTCTATGTATGTGGTACTGAGGAATCGAATTCTGGTCTATGTACATGGTAGGCAAGCACTCTACCACTAGGCCAAACTCCCAGCCCTTTAACCTCTTGTTTTGATAAGTCTCTCTTGAGTTCCCTTGCTCATTTAGCAATTGGTTTATTGGGTTTGGGCAGGGGGATTAGTTTGAGTTCCCTGTAAATATTGGATATTAAGCATTTGTGTGATATAATATTGGTAAATATCTTTTCCAGTTGGTTGGCTGTCTTTCCACTTTAGTAGTTGTGCCTCTCAGTTGATGAGTGGATCAACAAGATGTGGTAATTATACACAATGGAATTCTATGCTGCCATCGGAAAGAACAGCATCATCCCATTTGTAAGGAAATGTAAAGACTTAGAAAAAAATCATATTAAGTGAAGTAAGCCGGACTCAAAGGAACACAGGCTCACTGGTTTCCCTCATTTGTCATAATCAGTAGAAACCCTGGGCTCTTCTAGCAGAAATTTACAATAGAACAAAACCTAGATACGTAAGGCCATATAGTAGGACTCTAAATGAAAGGATCTCCAGGATATAGAAACAAAAGCCATATAATGAGTGATTCTTGTCCTTAATGTACTATGTTATCTCTCATCTCTTTTGCTGTCCCTTGGTTATCTCATATTGTTACCGTATTTCACCTTGTTATCTGATATATTGTGTATATGCTTGTTTGATTATTTGAAATAGGATAGGGAAGGGGGGAAAACAAGATGAGGGGTGGGGCTGGCCAGAGGGAACGAAGACATGAGAAAGGGTATCAATGTATGTGAAGTAATGCACTCTCTATCTGATGAAGTATTTGATCACATATTTTGTCCATTAAATTATTTTAACTTATATATTTTGTATATGACTCCTTTGTCATATATATATATATGCTTACCATTAGTGTCTTAGTTATTTTCTTAATCCTATTTCTGATAACAGAGGCTTTTATTTTGCTGAGATAAGAATGCATCTTATTTAAACATAACTTTTTAGTGGCTCCCAGTTTCTATTTCTTCTTCAGAAAGTTGAAATCTTTGGTTACCACAAGGTTACAGAGATTTTTTTTCCCTCTTGTTTTCTACTAGAAATGGATCTTTCTCTACACTTTTTTTTGTGTAAGTATCTGTTGGTCCTAGAACTAGATTTAGACTTGCTGCTAAATGGAATTTCTTTTCTTCACTGAGTTGCTTTGCTCCTTTGATGAGAATCAAGTGGCCATATGACAGAATTCTTTTCCCTTCTTTTTTCCCCCTCTCTCTGTTATCATCTTTTTCCTCCTCCACCCACTTTTACTTCATTTTTCAACTGTTTGATGATAGAGTACAACGATATAGTTAGTGATTGGACGCTGATCTTGTATCCTGACATCTTCCTGAACTGGACTTATTCCTTCTTACAGTATAATACGAAAGAGGGAGAAAGGGAGACTACCTATGACTTTCCATACAATAATCATATTGCTTTTAAACAGAAAGGGTTCTCATTTTAATGTTCTATCTCTATGCATTTTTTTCTCTTTTTATTTCTTTCTTTTCAAGCCCCAATAACAACGATAATTTTACTTTCTTATCTTTAAGAAGTAGTACAAAAGAGTTGCCATTAAACAGAGCACTTTATGAATATGATGCACCTAGATCAATGTCATCACTTCCAACTTTCTTTCCCATCCCTCACAACTCACCCCTTCATCTCTTCTTAATTTTGCAGTCTATGTATTGAATTCTTGACTGTAACATATTTAATACAAGGATAATAGGATTGGGAAAACAATTTTCCATCTGGACTGACTGATTGTCCTAATCACCTCCAGTGCTTTTACATATTTAATATAAGAATAATCAGAACTGGGAAAATAATTTTCCTACTGGACTGACTGATTGTCCTGTATTAGAAATATACTTCAGGGAATCATCTCAGAGAACTTCCCAAATATCCAGAAGGGCAGACCCATCCAGATACAAGAAGCTTTTAGAACCCCAAACAGACCTGACCAGAAAAGGACATCCCACCACCACATTATAATCCGATCTGGATCAATAGAGGCCAAAGATAGGATCCTAAAAGCAGCCAGGGAGAAGGGATCAATCACCTATAAAGGCAAACCAATCAGAATAACCCCAGATTTCTCAGCAGAGACCATGCAAGCAAGAAGAGATTGGAAGGATATATGCCATGCCCTGAAGTCAAATAACTACCAACCAAGAATACTGTACCCAGCTAAGCTCTCATTCATAACTGAGGGAACAATAAAAACATTCCATTCCAGGGAAAAGCTGCAACATTATGTAGCAACCAAACCAAAATTACAGAAAATTCTCAAAGATGTTCTACACATAGAAAACCAACACAAATGTAATACAGAGAAAGCCATGGCACATAAAACTCACAACATCTAAGGACCACAAAAACTATCAAGACACAGCCCCTAATGAAAGCTTGTAAAAATGGCAGTAACTAATAAATATTTCTCAATCCTGACTCTTAATATCAATGGAATTAACTCTCCAATTAAATGGCATAGATTATCTAGTTGGATTAAAAAGCAAGATCCATTGTTCTGCTGTCTTCAAGAGACACATCTTACCCAAAAAATCAAACACTTTTTGAAAGTGAGAGGTTGGAATAAACTCTATCAAGCTAATGGCCCCCATAAACAGGCTGGAGTTGCCATCCTCATATCAGATAAAATAGACTTCAAACTAAAATTAGTGAGAAAAGACAAAGAAGGTCACTACATACTACTAAAGGGATCTTTCCTCCAGGAGGACATAACCATCCTAAATATCTACACACCCAATCCTGGAGCTCCAAACTTCATCAAGCAAACTTTACTTTCACTGAAACCATACATAGATCGAAACACAGTGATTGTTGGGGACTTTAACACACCACTCTCACCTTTGGACAGATCAACAAGGCAAAAACTCAACAGAGAAATCTTAGAATTGAACAACTATATAGACCAACTAGATCTAACAGACATCTGCAGATTATTCCACCCAGCAACAACACAATATACGTTTTTTTTTCAGCAGCACATGGAACATTCTCCAAAATAGACCACATTTTAGGGCATAAAACAAATCTGGACAGATTCAGAAACACTGAAATTATTTCCTGCACTCTCTCAGACCACAAGGGCATCAAATTGGAACTGAACACCCATCTCCACCAACGAAAACCCTGTAACTCATGGAGATTGAACAACACATTGTTGAATCACCAATGGGTCATCGAAGAGATCAGAACAGAAATCCAACAGTTTATGAAATTTAACAAAAAGGAGTACACAAAATACCAGCTCCTTTGGGACACTGCAAAGGCAGTACTCAGAGGAAAATTTATAGCTCTGAGTGCCTACAATTACAAGTTGGAAAAATCACAAACCAGTAATTTAATGTGTCACCTTAAGCTCCTGGAAAAAGAGCAACAAACCAACCCTAATCCCAGTAGAAGAAAGCAAATAATTAAAATCAAAGCAGAATTAAATGATTTGGAATCCAAAAAAACTATAGAAAGAATCAACAAAACAAGGAGTTGGTTCTTTGAAAGAATTAACAAAATTGACAAACCCTTAGCAAATCTTACCAAAAAAAGAAGGGAGCATATCGAAATAAACAAAATCACAGATGAAAATGGTAATATCACAACAGAAATTACCAAGATCCAGAATATCATGAGGGAATACTTCTCAAACCTTTATGCCAACAAATTTGAGAATCTAGAAGAAATGGACGAATTCCTAGCCAATATTAACATACCCACACTGAACCAAGAAGAACTAAGCCAACTCAACAAGCCTATTTCAAGCACTGAAATAGAAATGGCAATAAGAGAACTTCCACCTAAGAAAAGCCCAGGGCCAGATGGATTCACAGCTGAATTCTATGAGGTCTTCAAAGCAGAGCTCACACCAGTACTCCTCAAGCTCTTCAATGAAATCTCTTTTTATTTCTTGAATTAGTAGACTGACAAGAGCCTCCAGTGAAATGTTTAACCTGCCCTGGTAAAATAGAAGTTTATCTCAAAGTATAATGTTAGTTCTATGATTCTTCATGTGACAGTGCATATAGGGTATATTGAAACCTAAGTGAATTTTATATTAAGTGAAGCATTTGGTATAATGGATGCTCAGACTATAGATATTGGATACTGCTATTCATACACAACAAAAAATTGTAGTGATTTACATCTTTTCACCCCAGTGAAGAAAATTCTAATGACACCTGGAAATGCAAGACTGCAATTTCAGGATGCTATACCTGCTGGTCATTCAGGAAGCCTGCATTTCCTCATATTGAAATGATGCCATCTGTGATGTCTGCATTAGGTCTAGAAATTTTGATGGCATACTTCCATTCACTTTATAAATATGGACAGAGACAGTACCTGATCCCAGGGCTTATCAGTGGACCCGGGCATGAGGAAGCACTTGCCGTTGAGAAACTCCCAAACAAGTTCAAACAGAGACGTAATGAATCCAGGTGTGCCTGGATTGTGGTGGTGCCCTGGGGGACAGCTCCAGCTGTGCACGTGAGGTTCCAGGCCTAATAACACTGATAGGTTAACTATCTTATTTTGCTCCAACTCATGTTCACCTAGCACCTTGTAATTAGGGGTTTGCTCCCTGAGAGGTTGGCTTGGAGCAAGAGAAGGTCTGGATCACAGGACACTTGGCGGAGTGGATACCATTTGTCAGAGTGAATTCATACATTCATGAGGATGCTCAATAGCATCTGCATTGAAGAAGAGCCTTGAAAAGAGACAATTTCCTAACAGATCGCAGGCCTTCAATATCATTCATATTTGTTTCCTACTCAAAGAAAGTCCATGGGACCAGCACAACTCAACAGTGAGGGCGACAATGAGGAAGAGACATGAGGAAGATCTTTGGCCTACAACCTTCTTTGTTTACTCTATCTTCAGGCTTAATTTCTATGCTTCTATTATAGAAATGCAAGCAACTTGCCCTTATGTGTCTTGTAATAGTTATGCCTGAACATCTACCCAGCCAGGCCAGGATGTTTCTTACAAAAAAAAAAAAAAAAGATTGTGGAAGGCAGGGAGTATGGCTTAGTGGTAGAGTGCTTGCCTAGCAGGCACGAAGCTCTGGATTCCATTACCCAGAACCAGAAAAAGCCCCAGAAGTGGCACTGTGGCTCAAGTGGCAGAGTGCTAACCTTCAACAAAATGTGTTCAAGGACAGTGCTCAGGCCCTGATTGACAAAAAATAAAAACAATTGTGGAAGGACAGCTCATCTCTTCAGCATAACACCTAACCATCTCGTTTTTTCAAATCCTTAAATATTAGTTAGCTCTAGGTGCAAAAAATTAGATGATTAATAAGCTTACGTACACTTCTATGATGATGTTTGGGTCAAAGTGTAAAAGATAATTCCTAGCATGGCATCCAGTCAATATTATTGGCTCACAATGTTGATGTCTTAACTCCATCTTCTGTGAATCCTACCCCACTCACAATTCAGCAACACGGAAAGCAGTCACTTCTATAGCATTTGATCAAGCAAGACACGATCATTCTTACCTTCTGGACTATATATTCCTTACATTCCCTGGTTACAGGACCTCATGCCCTTACAGACAACTACTGCCTGGCACAATCAGGTATTCTAATAATCTTATGTCCACAGGTAGATCATTAAGAGATTCATGAATAGCATCTATAAAAAGCCTCTTCTGTGCCTCTCAAAATTTAATGCATAGTTGCTTCATATAGATGGAGCACAATAAATGTTTCAAACAGTGACACTGATGGATTGAGAGGAAAAACAATCAACATTTCTTGAGATTCTGAACCTGTATCTATCTGGGTTAAGGTAATTACACAGATAATTAAGGCTAAAAGAAACTTGCTGCTTTTACTTGTGCTGCACTACAAGAAGTCTAGGTCTTTGATGGTCAAATTCTGTACTTGACAACTTAACTCCTTGTCTCCCCAGCTTAGGCAGACAAAGCCAGAGCCCAGAGCCGTCTTAGAGAGCCCTAGAGAGGTAGAGTTAAAATAACAGTCAGAATCTGCTCGAACAGGGAGAGAAAAGAGAATAGTGGTGTCATTTTTATCTTTAGAAAAATGATCACCCCACTTACTGCATTATGGTAAATGGTAGGTAGATGCCTATTAAGATAATGATGAAAAAGCTGAATGAAATTGCTGAGTGAGGTCAAGAGTCGAATGTGGGAGACATGGGTTTGTATCTGGCATTAAGATAAAAGATGATGCTTACTCCTACCTTCCAGCCACGTTCCCTATTTATTACTTACAATGAAGTCTTGTTAGGGACTACTGGAAACACAGACAGAGTTTGGAATCTGAGAGGGAAATGCTGATGCCAGTGTTTGCCTGGCAAGCCTCTTCAGGTTTGTGCACATGTGAATAGGAGAAAATAAAAGTGGAGCTCCCTGGGCTGCTAGGGTGAGCTCCTGGAGTGAATTAATCCAGTCACCACCAAACACGGAAAGGCCTTTTCTTTTTTCCTTCTTTTATAGTTAGTCATCAGTTAAGCATTTATTAAACATCTTTTTGTGCCATGCCTCTATGTGGTTTGGTATAATTGAATGTGTGGCGCATATATGCACAGTATACTTACTGTACTAAATTTAAAATGTCAATGGAACTTGTGAAGATTGTTGGAGAAATATCAAATAATTGCTATGGCAAAGAATGTTACATGGCCCTTCTTTAATGTAATAATCCCATTTTTTTTACAAATTTAAAATAAGAGATACCACAAAAGGGCAGCAGAAAAATCTCATCCATTAAATAACCAAACGATTATCTTTTAAACTGTTTTTATGGATTGGTTTACATCTAGATAAATGGAATCATACATATATCTGGCTTATTTCAGAGACACAGTGGCCCCGAGATCCATTCATATTGATGCGTTTGACAATGGTACATTTCTTTGGTCACTATTGCACATCATAATTGGCACAGCCATTTTATTGATGGACTACTGCCCTCCTCCCACTTTTTGCTACAGTGCATGAAGATTCTTTGACTTTACCTACCATCATGATATGGCTATGTTTTTCTAAGAGAGGTCTGACTGGCTTGTATCCTCTTCAAGGTAAGGAAACTAATAGCTCAGAGAGACTACGTAACTAGCTCAAGGCCTCAAGAAGGGCTGGGGTAAAAGCTCTCCTCTAATGAACCCCAAACCCCAGCTATTTTCTGTAATTAGTCCCAATCTGGTACTATTTTCAGAAAATGACAACTCCAGGCTGGACATAGTGGCTGTGCCCACGATCCCAGCTAATCAGGAAGCCTGAGGAGGAATGGTATGGTCTAACGATACAGCACTAGGCAGAAGTGTGAGACCTTACCTAAAATAAAAAACTCCCCCTCACATGGGGTGGGGTGGGGATCAAGTGATACAGTTCAAGGCCCTAAATTCAAGCCATAGTACAACCAAATTTTCTTTAAAAGAAAAGAAAGGAAGAAAGAGAGAGAGAGAGCATACACACAGAGATTATTTAAAAGTCCAAGAAGGGAAAGCCAGGCAGCAGTGGTCATTCCTATAATCTGAGCTACTCAAGAGGCTGAGCGCTGAGCGCTGTGGTTCAAAGCCAGCCTCGGCAGGAAAGACCATGAGACTCTTATCTCTTCAAACTGTTCAGGAAAGAGCCAGAAGTGGCAATGTGGCTCCAGTGATAGAGTGCTAGCCTTGAGCATAAAGAGGCTCAGGGACAGTACCCAGGTCAGGCCAAAAGTCCAGGAAGTATATAAATCCACATTAGTGGATTTCTAGCCCTCAATGTCCTTGCTGAGCCTCAGTATATGATCAGCACTGGACCTCAGGTGGCACTGCCCATAGAAACAGCAAACATGCGATCCATCTGGAGTGTGCTCAGATGCTCCTCTCTGGTTGAGTCAGTACCAGAATGCATTCCCACCCCAGGTAAATGAATAAGCAGTGTCCAAGCTCAGACTGAAAAAGTATGGCGGGAATCCAAGCAGCTGAGTGACACTGAACAATAGGAGACAGGAAATAAGGGAGAATGAATGTCGTGGGCCCAAGTCACTCTGTCATAAACTCACATACCTCTGAGGGCAAACAGAAATGGAATGACCCAATACGAGCAGCATAAGGTGTTGCCTCTTTGCTCGGTCAGACTCAGACCATTCTGGCTCACATAATGCACACGGAGACAGTCACTGGCTGAGTATGTTTTGTTTATTTTCTAGGTTATGAACTTCATTTTACTAGGGAAAAAATTAAGGCTTGCAAACGAGCGTCTCTTTTCTCAAGAGTAGAAATGTATACTTCAAAGTTGAAATATTTGACTTAATTAAGGTATGAAGAACTAACCAAAATTCCTCCTGTCTCAGCTGGGATGGAATGGCCTGCACTTCAAACTAGATCCTCCAGTCTCTCACATGTGTGGTAAGGAATTTGGACTCTATCTTGAAGCAAAAGGAAGATGTGATAGGACTGAGGCAGAGACAGCAATGGCAACTTCAGTTACAGAAATATTTTCATGTGTGTGCTAGTCCTGGGGCTTGAACTCTGTCTGAGTGCTGTCCCTGAGCTTTCGTGCTCGAGGTTAAATTAAGACGCAGCACCACTTTTAGGTTTTTGGGGGAAGGGGTGGTTAATTGGAGATTAGAATCTCATGGACTTTTATGCCCAGGCTGATTTCAAGGTGTGATCCTCAGATCACAGCCTCTTGAGTAGCTGGGATTACAGATGGAGCCACGGATCTGCCTGACTTATAGAACGACTTCATTCTGATCTGTAGAGGCAAAGATGCTGTGACAGTGAACCAAGTGAGCCTGTGTGCTATCTAACAAGCAAAGTGAGAAAAGGCACCTACTTTCAGAGTTACGCAAGTCTCCAACTGAAAAACCTGAAGACCAGCAGCAAAGTACCAGATTTCAGAGCATGTACTTTCAAGTCATATGAGTTCAGCCTGTGGCTGGGAGTGGGTTTACCTAGATTTAAATCTAAGATCCTTCATGAATCCTTTTGATGACCTGTTCAGATCTTCTAAACTTTGACCCTATAAGCAGAGGGAGGAATTTGCTTTAAAGTTGGTATGAGCATCAAAGGAAAGGAATATTGTATTCTAGGGTATTTATGATGGCCCCACAGTGGGGGAGGCAGCATCTCCCAGAAAGCTCAGTCTGGAGGTTGTGATTCTGGCTTCACCTCTTCCCATGTGCAAAAAAGTCAGATAACCTCTAGGTTTACTTCTTTTGCAAAATATAATAATTGGTTTAGATCTCTAAAGTTCTTTTCAACTTCAAAAGGAAGATATGTATCTATCTACAGAGAAAAAAAATGAAAGATTAGACGTTTCCTAAGAGGGTTAAGGTTAAAACAGGACTTATCACAAAGTGAGTTCTTAGCAGATATTTTTTTTCTTTTTATGCTTGGATGTTCCCCATCTTTCCCAATAATATTCTTGTAAGAATTCCAGATGAGTCTAAGGGCCTTGGTGGGATAATGGCAAGAGACCAGGAGGCACTTTTCCAAAGGACCTTTCCTACAGATGCCACCTCCTCATGTTTCCCATTCATTGCTGAATGAGAAGCAAAATCTCCCTTGGAAGCCCCTTGTAAAATACAGCATCCCTTGGGATCTCCCACCCAGGGAAGCTTTTGTTGAGCTTCCTTCCATCCCATAATGCTGCTAGGAGCCTGCTTTCTTCACCAGTTTCCACCCGTGCCGGGTAGTGATTTGGCTCTCTGAGAAGCACTGGCTCTGCTTCTCATTTCAGCAACAGCCAGGCCATCCTGGATTTCCAGAAATGCAGGGAGTGATTCACATCAGATCACAAGATTAAGAGGTTTTATTTTTCTTCCGAGAGTTAATGCTGAAGCCAACCCTTATGTAACAAAGCAGATATGCACAGACAGAAACAATAGCACTTATAAGCATGCTTCTTTTTTACAGCGGGTAGAAACTTGATTTTTAATAAGTGGCTGGAGAATTCATTTTAAGGTGTACTTGAGTTCTTTGGGAATCCCTTTGATTAGATTTTTGGGGAGTTGACACTCTAAAGGCATAAATTAGGAAAAGAGACATAAAGATGAGAGAAATGATTCCATATTTAGAAGTTGGGAGGTGATAAATGGAAACAGCAAAGTTAATATGGGAAGCGGTTGACAGACAAGATAGGAATAATTTTGACAACAGAAGCATAAGCTCTAGCTCAGAACTTCCTATGTGCCCCAGGAATCAGAAGGGAGAAGGTTTATCTAGATTGTCATTATCATCAGCGTCCATCTTTTGTGTGATGATAATTTTTATTTCTATTTTACAGATGAAAGAAACTGTTTGCCCAGGGTCAGATAAGTTGTTGAGAGGAACAGACTTTAAGGATAATCCACTAGCCATTTGTTTAGGGTGTGTTATATAACACCTTAAAAATACTAACCAGGCACCATCTTGCTTTAGTTTTTAAGAAAAGATGAGATCGGGTCAGTATCGCCGTAAACAATATAATACCTTATATCCTCACAAGAGATTAGTCCATTCTACTTGCAGGGAGCACTTTCTTTTTTAAATATATTTTTACTGTAATTAATAGAAAGGTTACATTATATTCTCCAGATAGAAGGTGCATTACTTCACAAACATTGATACCCTTTCTCATGTCTTGGTCCCCATTTCCTTCCCCCACCCCTCCCCTCATTTCTAAGGGTGAGCAAGATATAGAAGAGCTTTCTGAAATCTTAGAATATGAAGTAAACTGGCTATATTTGATAGCATCATGGCGGCTGGCCTGTGTAATACTGGCCTTAATTGTTAGAGCCAGGTCTAGCCCCAGATTCTAAGTGTTGTTAGTTCTTAATCTTAAGTCTTGTGCTTTGGGAAAACTGTGAATTCGGGTGTATTTTGTACGTAGTCACCTCCCCAAATTCCAAATCCAAACCCCTTCAGTAAGACATGCAATGATATTCATAACATCCAAGGACTGCCCTCGTGATTTGCTAATCCCCATTCTACCACACTTTACTGACCAAGGCAGCTCAGCCTTTTGGAGTCTTGGATGGAAGTGAGATGAAAACTAAGCAAAACTAACTAGGAAACTGAACCAATATACTACGGCAGCTGAAGGAAGTACAAACAAGGCAATGTTTAGGAAAGGATGTCACATTAAAGAGCACAGGCAAAAAAGACTTTAAGATGATATCACCTGTGAGCAGACACCTGAAGGAAGAGAATGAGTGATATAGTCACTGGGAGAAAAGTTACAGGCACCGGTGCCCCCATTTTCTGACGCAAGAATATGCTTCTCTTTTTATCATCTGTTCAATCAAGAAATATTTATTGGTAGGTATGGGGGGAGAAAGAGTTTGACAGGGAAATCTGATATAGACCCTGCAATGAAGGAGCTTATATACTAATAGGAAAGGGAATTACATGCATGAGGATACACCATAGAGCTATATCGGCTAAGTGAGTCTAATAGGATATGCTTCTTATTTATTTTTGTTCATTGCTCTACAAAGAAAACTAGAATGGTGCCTTAGTACATATAGTTGTTTAATAAACACTTGTTGGATGATTGACTGAGCTGGCTCTTATGTCTCAATCACAACTACTGAACATTGCACAATATAAGCCACTGCAGTGAGTGGTAACCAGTTGAAGAATGCTCTTGGCAGAATTCTAGTACAGCTTTGGAAATAGATGGAGCGGCTGATGTGGCATATGAGCTGTCATTTTCAGATCTTTGGTATAGAGGAAGGGACAAATTCAAGCAATATTAGCATTCAAACATGTAAGAAGTACCAGATGTCAACGGTAAAAGCTTTAGATTATTTTCAGTTTTCACCCTACAGTCATATAGTAAAATTCCCATAATTCCCAGGGGCCAGAAGTCCTGGGAGGAAACCTCAACTTACAGGAGACCAGTGAGGCTCCTTTCCGGATGTTGAGTGGTGTGAATCTTTGGTACAGAACGGAGTGAAGGCAAAGGTTTGTGGGTAATTCTCCTTCACCTGGAAGTCGATGTCTGGTAGTTAGCACTAGTTAGGAGAGTTTGCAGATGGAAGAAAATGTCCAGGAAGAACTTGGGGACCACCAAAATATTCTTTGAATAACATCTTAAAATTGGTCAACTTCAGGACATAAGAAGAGAAATTCATTGAAGGCAGAAAGACATTTTTTTTTAATCCCATGGTGGTCAAACAGGGGAAAAAATGGTTTAGCAGACAGGATTCAAAGGTTAGCTACCAGGGCTTCCTTTTCCCAAATGTCTTGTTTGTGGTGGGAGTTGTGGAAGGGAACCATGCAACTGGACACATGAAATGAAAGGTAGAATCTTATACCTGGAATCACGGAGTCTTTTCTATCTTCACTTGGCTTATTCTTGCGGAATATTCTCTGTTGCCATCTCTGTGGAAGTCTTTGTGGCTTCCCCACCCACCAAAGTGGTTGCGTTCACTGAAATGTTGTGACCCTTGTGGTCTTTTAGCTCATTCTCACTTGCTGGGATGGGGTGGGGAGGGTGGAGTGAGGACTTGTATTAGCCTCTGTTCCTTGTCCTGTTACACCTTTACTACACCTGATCTGCCACCTTGTCATGTAGAATAAATCACAAAAAGACCAGCAGAAAGAGAGTATTATTACTGTCACACTGCCCAGGGATTTCTCCTGCCAATCACCCATTCTGCTTAAGAGCTTGGAGTCCAGGATTCAAGTTCCAGATTTGCCATTATCCTGCTGTGTGACCATGAGGAAGCCATGTCACCTCTTCGTGATTATATTTTCTTAATTATAATCAGGGATAATTTTAGCATCTACCTTATAAGTCTGTTGTGTACGTTGAGACAGCACCAGACTCTAGTAGTACCATCTATCATTGAATTACCATCACTTCCTCCTTTCTGGATCCCACATGGGAAGGCTGGAGGTCATAAAAATCATATCCTCAGTGTTCAGATTAGTTAACAGGCTTTGAGAGGAGAAGAGGACAGGGCCCAGATGCAGGGTTCTGGAACTGAAGAGATAGGGCAAGGACTCAACTTGCATCTTTGTGACAACTTTTCAACATACTAGTTGCTACAATATTGATTCAAATTTATACTTTGTTGATATAAATGAAGATCCCAAATTGGACATTGTATGGAATGGTGTGTGGTGGCAGTGTGGGTGTCCTTATTTCAGGAACATACACTTTTCTATTACATACTCATGAGCTTAGAGCCCAGGATTGTGATGAAAAGGGAAGCCGAGTTAGAAAGAATCACAATTGGTCTCAAGAACAGTGCCAGGCAGGTTACTGAGAGGTGAGTGACAGATCAGGAAGACTCATAGACAAAATGAAGATTTATTTGATCCACTTCATAAACCCATGAAATGAATTGTGAAAGTGTTAGGAGTTGGTTTCGAACACCTAGAATAGGAAGCCAATGAGGTGGAAGGGCCATGCAGTCAAGGATGAGGACTTAGGGAATCTCTCCATCCATCCATTCTTCCTTCTCTTCACATGCCTTTGATGCTGATGGTGTGACTACAAAGACTAGAGTGGTGGTTTAATAATTTGAGGGACAGATGGACAGCAACTGGAAACAATAGCCTGTGATCTATTGGACAGATTAAGAAGGAGGGGTGGCCAGAGGAGCTGCGGTATTCCCTGAGAGAGAGCTAGCTGGGCCATAGTCTGCTGAGAAGGTGCAAGATGTTTTTCATGTGTTTCTTAGGCAGAGTGTATACAGAGCCAGCATGGCACCACATGGATATGCTCATCAGAAGGGCAGGTCCAGGTATCAGTCTATAGACAACACGATTGTACCTTTTGAATAGCTCGTTCATCACGCTCATACTGTTGGACTAGTTTTGTAATGATATGTGTGTGTAATATATGTGTGTATACATATATATATATATATATGGAGGCAATAGCATATAGTGTAAGAATGTGGAAGGGGAGAAAGGAAGGGAGAGAGAGAGAAAGAGAGAACAATAAACTGAATGATTGTATATATATTGGTCAGATTCTAAAAGTGGTCAGTCACTCAGTTGGTGTGAACAACTGATAACTCTTCTTAGGCAATTTTATATTTTACTGCAACGAATCCTTTCTCAGTACTCAGAACACTTTATCATTAATAACCAACATTGTTAAAGCCAAAGTGTAACTTTCCCATGCAAAGTTATTTTCCATAAGTCTATATCAGGATGAAAATGTAATACATAATATGAATACTCTGAATTTCTTAGGAACAATTATGTGATTTTTCCCTTTTCTTCATATAAAATGAAAACACATTTATGATTTGGTTTCCTAATGCCATTTTCCATGCTTGCATAATTACTAAAAAGACTTAATCGTGCTGGACGCTGGTGGCTCATACTTGTAATCCTAGCTGCTTAGGAGGCTGGAATCTGAGGATTACAATTTAAAGCTGTCCCAGGCAGGAGAGTCCATGAGATTCTCCTTGCCAATGAACTACCAAAAAGCCAGAAGTGGAGCCATGGCTCAAGGGGTAGAGCACAAGCAGTGAGCAAATAACACAGGGTCAGTGCTCAGGCCCTAAGTTCATGTTCCAGCATCAGCACCAAAAACAAAGCAAAACAAACTAGGGAGAAGGTGGGAGAAGAACTTGCCACTTTCATTGAAGTAATATATAAGATCTTTTCTGGACCTTTCCTTCCTGCTGCCTTTCCTATCTCCACATGGGGCTACCTGTTCTCTCCTCTCGGCTGCTGTCATGTATTTTCTTCCTTGTGGAATAATGAGTGTGTGTACACACACACACACACACACACACACACACACACGCTGCACTGTGAACTGTGAGCTCTCTGAAAATAGAAACATTACCTTATACCTAGAGCTAACCCACCGCCTGATGCAATGCCTGCCATGTAGAAGATGCTCAATAAATGTTTGATGAATAAACGCATTGAACCTGAACTGGATGGGCTCTGCAGTCAGGAGCCCATGGGATCAGGCTACAGGCGAGATGGAATTATAATAAGCAGTAGAAGATTCGTGAATTGAGGACTTCTAAAGGCTGTTCATCAGTCTTGCCAGCCATCAACTGCAGAGTTTCTGAAAGGCACAGGCAGATAAAAAATTTTGTGGGCTGGTTGAAAAAAAAATCCAAAGAATGAACATTTTGAATTTTTAATTGTGAGGCTTTCTGCCTGCATGTTGGAAAGATAGCTCTGCTTATCCGCAAAGGTAAGGCTGAAACTATCATTTGTCATTTCTTTAATCTTAAAAGTATAGGACCATGGGAGGGGGAGAATATAAGATAAGGTGTTAGAATGGGATAATAAAATTATAATTTAGAGAGTTCTTACTATTCCTGGCACCCTTCTCCAACCTTTATCTATGTGATCCCACCACCCATCCTCACAAAAAAAAAACCAGGGCAGATCTGAGCAGCCTCGTTTAGAAACAGTCTCTAGATAGACAGTGCTAGGACCCCTAGTTTTCAGCTCCCAGAACCCATACTTATCCCATATCCTCCTAACATTAGTGTCCTTGTCCTCCCCTTTTCTCCCCTCCCTTCTAATCCCCTCCCCTCTTTAAATGCCATTTCCTTCCTCACACTTCTGGTCTTGTCCTTCTTACATTCCCGGAGACTCATCTAGAGACATGATGAAGACAAAGAATGCAAGACCAAAATCAATTAACTCTCAAGAAATCAAGTGATCTCATTTTCTCCACGAAACAGTCAAAATGTGAATCTTTTTCTGCAGTCATGGGGTCTTGGCTGATATCAATAATTTAAATTGGATCTTTGCTTACCTCTTCTGATGGCAGAAAAGATGATCTGTCAACGACCCCAAGGGGGTCCCACTGGATGGGGATCCCAGACTGAAAGTTGCATGGATGAATTTGTAATCTGTGGGATAGAGTGCACAAGATTTTTCCAACTCGATTGCTTTCGAAGTTTTGACTACAGCATGATTATCTGCCTATCTCTCCTTGAACAGCCTGGCCTATATTGATAATCTCACTAGCACCATTCTTCCTCCACATTATTCCTGTTGAAGGTGCAAAAATAAATACCAGATAAAGAGCCTCATTTGCCCAAGTTCAGATGGTTAAGGTCATTTCTCTTCTTGGCATCAAAGTGGATGTAATCACCTGGAGTGTTTACCAAGGTTCAAACATCTATCTATAACAATATGCCCAACTTCATCATCCGCTATGTGTATCCTAGCCATGAAAACCTCACCAATAAAAGAGTAGTGACATAAAAGAAGGCCATAAAATGGCAATTCTAATTTGATATGCAGGGCTATTTTCTAGGTGAAGAAGGGAAAATGGTTTATTCATTTGCCAATGATTTTTCACTTGTCTTCAAAATTTGCTTTTGTAACAGAGCTTTTCTGCCTTGACCCATACCTCCCCAGTTTTGTTCTACACTCCTTCAAAAAAAATCCAATGTCATATAGGTCCTGAACTAGAAAATTGGGAGCAGGGGCACAGAAATCATGACACATACAAGATGGGCCTTTTAAGGTTTAACTAGCACACAGTCTGAGTAAAAAACATGTCACTACATCTCCAGACAAAATGCTAGGACCACATGAAATTTAAAATGGATTGAGAATGACTTAAATTTTAGAAAGGTTACTCATTGTATGTAATTGCCCATCCTCACTACATTGATGGGAAGATGTATTATCACACAAAGTGGGGCTAAAATCTGTCAATAAAAGGCTGGGTTTTCAAATCTAAATATGACTTTAGGAAACAGCTTTCAATTTCAGTCTTCAGGACAACAGAATCCTAGGAAAAGGGATCGTGGAGTTATAGCAGATAATTAAAAGAAGAAGCAGACACTACAATTTAATTTTCAGGCCATCAGCTGTCTTAGGAGACAAATCCTGGTGAATCAAACCAGGACTCTCTGTCACTACACTTTTCAGTTATGCACGTTAGAAATCTGGAAATTTAGACTTGATTTCAGGGAATTCTGTGTTCTCACCCACCTCTTTCCTATTCTTTGTCCTGTTGTAGGGATTTTCAATAAGTGAAGAAGTTTTCCAGGGTTGTTGTTAATTTGTTGCTGTTTATTATTTTTCTTTTGATAAAGTTATGGGAAAATAAAGATATAACAAAGAAACAACAAAAATGGTTTAAGAGCCCTGACTACTCAAAGCTAATAGTTCTCATTCACAATTGGTCTTTCCAGATTTTTATTTTTCTAAGTGTGTTAGCCAGTTGCAGTAAGCATCTAAGAGGGAGGAAAGGTTCATTGAGAACTAATGGTGTAAGACATTTACGTCTAAGTCCTCTGGTGAGACAGAATGCCATTGTGGGAGAAAAGCCTCAGGAGGGAGGGAGGGAGGGGGGAGGGCAGAGACAGGGACAGACAGAGAGACAGACACAGGGATAGACAGAGTCAGACAGAGACAGAGATACAAAGCAAGGGTGGGGAGAAGGAACCAGGTATTAGAGCCCCATTATTCCCTTCAAGGAGATTATTTCCTCAGTGATCTAACTTCCTCCCAATTGGCCCCACTCTCTAAAGTTCCCACTATCTCAAGCCTTCTACACAAACAACCCACATCAAAACTAATAGTGTGACAAAAAGATTTCTGTTTTATCAAAACAAATATTATGTAAAATTCTGCAATAGAGGACTTTGTAACATTTCTTTTTTGCAACTTTTAGTATTTTTTATTGTAATGTATAGAGGGGTTACAGTTACATTCACCAGATAGAAGGTGCATTACCTCTCACACATTAATACCCCTTCTCATGTTTTTGTCCCCATTTCCTTCTTCCCACCCCCTCCCATCATCTTGTTTTTGCCCTTCCTTTCCTATTTCAAATAAACAAATAAACGTATATATAATATGCCAGGTAACAAAGTCAGACACTGTAACAATATGAGATTGATCAAAGGGCAACAAAACAGAAGAGAAATAACAAAGTACATTAAGAACAAGAATCATTCAAGATAAAGCTCTTGTTTCCATATCCTAGAAATCCTTTCATTTAGCCTCCTCCTATAAGGCCTTATGTATTTAGGTTTTGAGCTATTGTATTCTTTGCTAGGAGAGTCCTAGATGTGTACTAATTATTACAAATGAGGGAAACCATTGAGCTTATGTTCCTTTGGGTCTGGCTTACTTTGCTTAATATTATTTTTTTCCAAGTCTTTCCATTTCCCTACAAATGGGGCCATGTCATTCTTTCTGATTGCAGCATAGAATTCCATTGTATATAAATACCAGTAACATTTCTAAAAAAAAAAAAAGTGGTGCTCAGTGTATGCAGGCTGGCTTACATTAAGAACAGCAACAAAGAAGCACCATTATTTCATGGTTGGTAGAAAGGGACATAATTTTTTTTGTCAGTCAAAGGACTTGAACTCTGGGCCTTGGTGTTGCTCCTGAGCTCTTCAGCTCAAAGTTACTGCCCTATTCCTTGAGCCATAATGCCACTTCCAGTTTTCTAGTGGTTAATTGGAGATAAGAGTCTCACAGACTTTAGTGCCTGGGCTGGCTTTGAACTGTGATCCTCAGATCTCAGACTCCTGAGTAGCTAGGATTACAGGCATGAGCCACCATGCCTGACTAAAGGGACATTTTGTTGTTGTTGTTGGAGTAACGTATAGATGGGTTACTGTTACAGTCTTCAGGTAACAGGTACATTATCTCTTGCACATTGATATCCTATCTCATGTTTTTGTCCCCGTCTCCCTCATCCCACCCCCTCCCAATCATCTTGTTTCCCCCCCTTCTCTTTTGTATTTCAAATAAACAAATAAATGTATATACAATATACCAGGTAAGAAAGTCAGATACAGTAACCATATGAGATTAACCATAAGGGGAAAAAAGAGAAAAGAAATAATAGTACTTTAAGAACAACAATCACAAAGATATACCTCTTGTTTCCATATCCTAGAGTGCCTTTCATTTAGTTTCATCCTGTACCTAGGTTTTGAGCTGTTGTAATCCTCTGCTAGGAGAGTCCTAGATGTGTACTAATTATTACAAATGAGGGAAACCATGGAGGCTATGTTCCTTTGAGTCTGGCTTACTTCACTTAATATGATTTTCTCCAAGTCTTTCCATTTCCTTATAAATGGGGCGATGTCATGCTTTCCAATGGCAGCACAGAATTCCATTGTGTATAAGTAACACATCTTGTTGATCCATTCATCTACTGATGGATTTCTGGGTTGGTTCCATACCTTAGCTATGATAAACAGTGCTGCAATGAACATAGTTGTGCTAGTGGCTTTATAGTATGTCCTTGTTTCTGGTCATTTGGGTAAATGCCAAGGAGTGGAATTGCTGGGCCATAGGGGAGCTATGTGTTTAGTCTTTTGAGGAACTGCCATACTGCTTTTCAGAGTGGTTGAATGAATTTTCACTCCCACCAACAGTGTAGTAGTGATCTTTCCTTACCACATCCCTACCAGCATCTGTTGTTATTAGTTTTCTTGATCGTGGCCATTCTAACAGGAGTGAGGTGGAATCTCAAAGTTGTTCTGATTTTCATTTCTTTTTTGGCCAGAGATGTTGAACATTTTTTCATGTGTCTATAGGCCATTCTTATTTCCTCTTCAGAGAAGTCTCTCTTTAAGTCTTTAGCCCGCATTTTAATGGGTTGGTTGTTTCTTTCAGGATTTGTTTTTGAGAGCTTCAATTTTTTGAGCTGTAGGAATATTTTGGTTACGAGGCCCTTGTCTATTGTATAGCTAGTGAAGATCCACTCCCACTCTGTGGTCTTGCTATTTAACTTGCTAGCTATGTCCTTTGCCATACAGGGACATAATTTCTTAAGACTACATTTTGTTTAAAATTTATGTTAACATCTGACTCTCCAGAATACAAGTATCTGCGATTAAGAATTTTATCATAAAACCTTAGTATAGACATACATTCCCCAAAGAATACAGTGGGTTTGGATCCTCCTTTCAAACTTGACATTCAATTTAGAGGAGACAAAAAAATAGCAGAACTGGACTGTGGAAATCTATCCAACCTTTTCATTGAACAAAGAAATAGACAAGTCAGGCTCCTATCCCACTTCATTCAATGTTACTGGGTCCCAATTAATAGATTCAATATCAATTCTTCCTAGGGGTATAGCATTTAACTTATCTGTACCCTTCTTCTATAATCTGGAGTTAACAGCAGCCCCATCATCCATCTGTGTCCTTGTGTGTAGCATCTGCAAATCTGATTGAGCATATATAGAAAACATAGGGGAAGAAATTGCATCCCTACTAAATAATGAATCTACTTGTCTCCTCGGCATTGTCAACTCACCATGCCATAGCATTGGTGTTATTTTAGATAATCTTTTAAGTAATCTAGAGGTGAAGGGCAAGGGTAGGGCCCATGCAGACACTCACTATTTTATCCAGCGGACAGAAACAGCTACAGATTATGTGTCTGTGGGAATCCTGGCTCCAGTCTCCTGCAGATACTGAGGAGGAACTGTATCTGCTTCACAGAGCATGGAAAAATAAAATAAGGTGACACACAGAGCTATGCATTATGCACAGCTGCCAGTGAGATCCAGCAAGTTTAACCTTGCCTGTTGGTGACAGATACGGAAGTGGAACTTGGCTGAATCTCTTTGCTTCTAGACCAGGGTTCTTCCTTGTCATCATCTAGGAAAAGTCTGAAGAAATGGGGTAGAGAATGGTCAGGTGGAAAAAAGGGGGGAGGGGCAGAAAGACAGGCTGAAAAAAATGACACTATCCACTGCTCAATCCACCATTTTCGAGAATCTTTATCGGGGAGAATAGTTATAGCGACCATCTCCTGTTAAGGAGGTGAAATTGAACCATCTGCAGAGCGTTCCCTTCCTAAGTGATGGTGGAATAATGGGAAGCAGGAAATGGTGTGAAAATTCTAGAAGTTAGTCTTTACAGACAGTGCAGGAACTTCCATGAGGCAGGCAGTTGCCCTGTAAAAATAGCCTTTCCATTGAGACATGACTAAAATGCTTTTTCAATTAAGGGAAAATGTGTGTCCCTGTGCTGGAGGCTCATGAAGAGATGTCCTCTGTAACACATGAATCTGGAGTTCAATATCAACTTGCTTCCTGAGAGAGATGTAGAAAACACAATAAAATTTAACTTAAACATGATTACTGAAGAAATAGAGGCATGGAACATAAACACAGATATGTCTGACTGGAGGAAATATAAGCTGCCTTTGTGGTTTGAAATACACACATACATGCTTAATACATGCATGTTACCATGCAAACAACTGAATTGTAGATTTTTCTGGTGATCCGATGAATTGGAATTTTTGGTGGGTTCATAAAGTATGATATGCTAGCTACGAAAATCCCTTTTCCTTAGATGAAAATCCATCAGCACAAACACATAGTACACACATACACCCACCCCCCCACACGTGTGCCTGTATATGTGGGGTTGCCTGCCACAAAAGAGTTTGTGACAAACAAGCCACCTTCTAATCATAACTAAGGTTAGAGTTCAGTCAATCTTAAATGTTCTCTTAATTTGGAGTATTCAAAACATCCAAGAATCTTGGAAGACTCTGATATATAACCTTAATTTACTTAAAAGAAATCCCTAATAGAGTCCAATAATTTGTGACCAGAGACTAATTTCTGCAAAATATTGAGATGGCCAGTCTTCCTCGCCTCCAGGGACATTGAGGGAGGGGGTGGCAGACAGGAGGGGCTATGCCCCTGGAAGTCACAAATGGAATTAATTTTCAAGCTGAAATGCTATTTATTTGTTGGAAAAAAGTCCATCCCTCTGCCTTTCGTTGGCTGCAAGCTGAAGAAGGAAAGAATTGACAGTCTGGCTTGCTATTATCTATTTAAACCACATCTTTAAGAATTAAAGCCCATCGTATACCCTCTGTAGGAGTCATAGTACTTCCTGTCTCATATGTATTTTGGAAGAGGTTGCTAAAACAAATGAAGAATTTATAGGAAAATCTAAAAAAAAAACCCAAAATAGAATGAAATAAAAATAAACCCCGGGAGCACGGACAGTTTTTCCTCCCCACTTCCAGAAATCCAATCCAGTGCCTACAAAATGGACACAAGAAAAAAACTCCTTTCCTCTTTGAAAGAATGAACAATTAGCAAACTCAGTTTGACATCTGTCAGGAGGGAAGGAAAGTTCATGGATATCCCATCTCCTATGTTTTTACAAGGGGACCTTGGCATCTATACCCAGGCAATGAGCATTACTGTGCACCTATTTTAATACACAGTGTGATTTTCCAGGTAAGCCACCACCCTGGCTCTTCATGAACAGACAAGTGCACATGTGTTTGCATGTAATTCATCAATCCCAAACTGCCTGAAACCAAGCCCACATCCCAGGAGGTGTCCAGCTTCTGGCAAGATTTCAGTTTCTCTGAATAAGATGGAAGTTTATTAGGACAGAATTATTCTGGTGTCTTCAGAAATACAACATAGCTGATAAAAATCTTGCTCCTGACAGCAGACTAACAAGATACATTTGTTAGTGTTTCTGTTTCTGGGTGTCAGCAGACCCTGCCCTGCCCTTTGCTGCCCCATGGAAGGCAGACGTGGCCATAAGCAGGTTTCAAGTTTCTTCTTTATTTCACAAACATCCCATGCATGTTACTGAATTCATTCTACAGGCCCAGGCCATAGCTTCATGGAGGAGATGAGTGATAATACCTGGCACATAGCAGGGGTCCGAGAAGAATATTGCCATTTACAATCCTTATTGATGGAACAGAACACGTGATTACAGTCTGAAAGACAGAAAAGAAATAGATCAGAAATGACATCTATGTATCACCAACATACATGACCCCCCTTCCTACGTCCCTAAATAAATGCATTTCTCCCCAGCTGCACTTAGGTATGCTGCTTTCCTCTTTGTAATTGTAACTCTTCTTTCAGAAACTTCAGTGATAGGCTTAGCTTTCTCGTTAGAAGCAGTAATTTCAATTTTGCAGAGGAGCAGTGGTAAAGAGGTGTGCCAGCCATGCAGACAGCAACGGAGTAGTAGGATTTAGACACCAGAGAGGTGCAGGGACATTTGACAGAGACGTTCATAGCTCTGTATCACCTCTTATTCAATAAAGAATATTGAGTGCACAGGTCCTCATGTTTACATGTTACTAAAGTGTAAAAATAAATAAAGAGGAAGACAAAGGAAAGGAGAGAAAATAGAAAGAAAAGGAAAGAGAAGCAAAAAGAAAGAGCCAAAGAGAAAAAAAGCACGAAAGAAGAGAAAGAAAAATGAAATGGAGGCTCCGATCTGTTTAGGGTTTAGCATTGGAGAAAATCAGGAGTTTGTAATTGTTTTAACACGAAGAGTGAAGTTGATTAGATGTGAAAGTCCCTTTGCACATAACCCTAACCTTACCAGCCTTGACATTAGAACTCGAATATCCTCCCTATCATCATAGATCCTCTGTACATTATGGTTGGTAGGTGAAGACTGCTTCCCTCATCAGATTGTTTTTCCCTTTGGGGTGTGTGTGTGTGTGTGTGTGTGTGTGTGTGTGTGTGTGTGTGTGTGTGTGGTTGTGCTGGGGTTCTCTCAGGGCTTGGTAATACATTTGCAAGTCAAGTGCTGTATCACTCTTTTACCTAGCCCACATCAAATCTTATTTCCCTGTCCCTGCTCATTTGTCCATTTCCATTCTCCTATGCTCTTACTCCTTCTAATCTAGCTGGGGGAGAGAAATAACTATGCCTCATAGGCGTAGTATACAAGAAAAATGCTGCCCTCCTTTGAGCTCATCCCACAGCAATCTCAGCCTGAAAGGCTAGATCTCAAGCTTGGGAGATAGAGCAAGTTGGTGTCTCTATCTTTGCTGGGGATTGTCTCTACAACAGAAGCTTCGGGAGTAATGCCATTCAGAGCCATGCTGGTCATCTTTCTGTTGCCATCATGAAATAGCTGAGGCAGGTTAAGTCTGCAAATGAAAATCAGTCTATTTGGTTTATAATTTGGAGGCATAGCACAGCACTCGCTCATGGAAGATGACATGAGAAAGAGAAAACACAGGAGATTACATCTTCACACAGGAAGACAGGGCCTCAGGAGTGAAGGTCGTATTGACAGGGTTTCTTTCTTTCATGGTGCTGATCTTAGGGTTTGAACTCAGCTTGGGCACTATCTCTGAGCTTTTGTGTTTAAGGCAAGCACTATACCAGTTGAGACACAGCTCCACTTTTTTTTGATGGTTCATTGGCACTAAGAGTCTCACAGACTTTCCTGCCTGGACTGGCTTCAAGCCAGGATCCTTAGATGTCACCCTCCTGAGTAGCTAGGATTATAGGCACGAACCACAATGCCTGATTCAACTGGGTATTCAAAGAATACCTTCCAGGAAACCATTAACCATTCTGTGTGAAGCTCCCACAGTGATCTGCAGATCTCTCACTAGGTCCACCTTTTAAAGATCTCCTCTCCCAGGGGCAGCACCGGAGGATCTAGCCTCCAGCATGAAGATTTTTGCAGGACAAACAACCTCCTAGCCACAGCAAGTGCTTGTTTGAGTTGCTGTTTGGTAGTGTTTCACAGTTGACATAAGACTCAGACAGAGAAGGAGCTGGGGTGCTTTTCTAGGAGAATATCAGTAGCAGTCCATGCTTATTATTAAAATGAAAATAACATATATATATATATCTTATAAAATATAATTCATTACCTTTCCCCAGTGATAATGGCTGTGATACTGGGAGATTCATCACTGAAATGTTTTAGAACATTGAATGACTTTCAGTTGGCCCTCTGTATGCTTGGGTTTCATGTTCAGGGCCTCGATGTCATAAGATACAAACTAACCATACATCAAAATTATTTTTAAAAAAGATCACGTTCATGCTGAGAACACATAAACATTGTGGTCCTATTAAATCACAGTAGTGTGAGAATGGGAAAACACCTGTGTCTAGTTGTGTCATATGGAGGTTGGATGAACTTTGGGCCTAAACATTTGGTAGTTTTTAGTTAAAAAAAATAATAAAAATAAAATACAGGAGTGGTCCCTTAAAATACAGTAGAAACCAGGCTTCTTCAGGAGGCTGAGATCTGAGGATTGTGATTTGAAGCCTGCCAGGGCAGTAAAGTCCATGACCCTCATATCTCCAATTAACCACCAGACAACTGAAAATAGAGCTGTGGCTCAAAGTGGTAGAACATTAACCTTGAGCAAAAGAGCTCAGTGACAGCTCAGGCTCTGAATTCAAGCCCCATGACTGACAAAATTATACAGTAGGGCAACTATTCATATAGAATTTACAAACAGGGTTCTATATTATATGATCTAGAGATGACACAAACAGGAAGATATTCTTGGGTTCTATGCAAATTTTACAGAATTTTCTATGAGGGCCTGAACATCATTAGGGATGCCCACAGGGGAATCTTGGAACCAATTCCCCAAAGAAGAACACACACACACACACACACACACACACACACACACACACACACACACACACACACACACACACACGTTTATGTAGAGGCTTTATTCCACTCAATAATACCTCATAGCTATCTTTCTCTCTAAAGACTTCATTCATTTTACTGGAGATATAATCTAAATGTGCCTTTATTTAACCACCTAATCTGACATATTTTTACTATCATAAGCAATAGTATAATGAATCTCTATTCACAATTCCCAAACTAAATCATGGAACTTCTCTAAAAAATAGGTTTTTTGGCTGCAAAATGTGGTATCTATGTCAAATACTAATAAAAAAGCAATATTTATGTCAAAGTATCTAAACTAAAGCTAATGAATGTACAAATGTTATCACAGTAACTGGTAGATAATTTACTAAATATTAGCTGCTGTTCCGTTGTTTTCTCTATTAAGCATCTTATCATATAGTCCTTATCAAATCCACTAGATAGCTTCCAAAATGCAGAATTACTGGATCCAAAAGTATGCATGTTTAGAATTTTGAAACATATTGGCAAATAACCTTGCCAGTGTGTATGATTGTGCTTCCATGTAATTCATCAACACTGATTAAATAAATACATCTTATTCCTTTAACTTTATTCAGTTGATTAATATAAAGAATGCAGTTGTTTTATGATGATGACATACTTTATTCCTTCATTTATGATTTATATAGATCCTATTTATATATAAAGTTTTAAATTTTTGCCAAGCTTATTGATATATTAAAATGTTCTTAGCCTTTGAAGTTATCTAGTAGATGAATGTTTTCCTTATATTCCCTTTTTATCATCAAAGATTGTTTATATTGTATTTTTAGTATCTCTAAAGCTTTACAGTTTCCTAATAGTATATTACTAGAAATTCTGTAGCAATAAGAATATTCATAGCTATAGATCTATGTCTATATCTATCTATGTATACACATATATGTGGATGTATGTGTGTGTGTTTGCTAGGTTTTAAAACCTGGACCTTGTAAATGCTAAGCATACTCTGTGTGTGTGTGTGTGTGTGTGTGTGTTTGTGTGTGTGTGTGTGTGTGTGTGTGTGTGCTCACACACCAGTCCTGGGGTTTGAACTCAGAATTTGAGCACTGTCCCTGAGTTCCTGTACTTGACTAGTACTTCACCACTTGAGCCACAGCTTTATTTCTAGCTTAACTAGAGATACTAGAATACTAGAGATACTTACCTAGAGATAGTCTCATGAACTTTCCTGCCTGGGGCATTTATGAACTGCGATTTATAGATCTAAATCTCCTGAGTAGCTAGGATTATTACAGGCATGGCCACCAGTGCCTGGCTAAGCAATACTTCTTCAACCCCAGAATAATATTTTACTTATCAATAAGTACCTTGGATAAGTATTAGATTGCATATCTCCAAATAAAGTCTTATCTCATTAATGAAGGGTGAGAAATACATTGGTGGATAGATATTTTTTCTAAATTTTTACTACATGTTAATGCATTGGCGAGTAGATATCTACAAAATAGCAAAACAAATGGAAGCTAAGAAATACATTTTCTTGGGCCGGGAGTTTGGCCTAGTGGTTGAGTGCTTGCCTAGCATGCACAAAGACCCAGGTTCGATTCCTTGGTACCACATACATAGGAAAAAGCCGGAATTGGTGCTGAGGCTAAAGTGGTAGAGCTGTAGCCTTGAGAAAGTCCAAGGACAGTGCTCAGGCCCTGAGCTCAAGCCCAGGACTGGCAAAAAAAAAAAAGAAATACATTTTCTTTTTTCATAGTAAGGATGATAAATCCAAGATGGAAGCAGGTATACTACATTTCATGGTGTCCCACAAACATCACATGACAATCAAAATGTCAGCCACCTGCACAAACTCAAGAACATTCTCAAGATTGCCACCATCTGACCAGCCTACTCCTCTAAGCCTTGATTCTGATTCTCCAGCCACACACAATGTAATGGCTTGAATAATGCTTCCTCAAATTCAGATGCTAAACTCTTAACCCTAGTAGCTCAGAACATGACTTTATTTGGAAATAGGGTCATTACATATGTAATTTGTTATGAGGAGATCATCCTAGCATATCCTAATATGACTGGCATCCTTACCCAAAGAAGAAATATTCAGAGAGAGAGACAGACAGAGAGAGAGAGAGAGACAGAGAGACAGACACAGAGAGAGAGATAGACAGACAGAGACAGACAGACAGACAGACAGACAGACAGAGAGCGCTTCATGCAAAGATGAAGGAAGACATCAAGTTGATGAAGCTTTACCTACAAGACAAGGCACACCGGAGCTTGTCAGCAAATCACTAGAATTCAGAGAGCCATGAAGAAGCTCCTTGCTCACAATGCTACGAGAGCAAGTATGCCTTCTTATTGAGTTCACACTTACAGGCTCCAAAATCACGAGAGACCAACTTCCAAGCCACTCAGTTTGCAATATTGTGTTGTTGCAGTCTTGACAGATTATTCAGAGATCTTCCCCTGTATCTTGTACTTTCTTGATTCCTACATTTCGATTCTGCTTTTCTTCTCAGAACACTTTTGCTTCCTCTAGCTCCCTTTCTGAGGAATCCAGCCTCCATGGCATTCTCTCTATGGGTATACCTATGTCCAAAATTCTTCATTTTATAAGAATATCCATCATACGAGCATAATCTCACCTTAGCTTCTTACCTTGACATTCTGTGTTTTGAAGGAATTGGAGCTACAGGGATTTCTGGTAGTCTCGCTTTGAATAATGCTATGGGTGGTCTGATTTGGTGACTTGTCAGTTGCAGTTTTCTGAGGCCAGTGAAGCCATCTTGCAATGGTCTATACCACACTCAGTTGTCCAGTGTCACTGGATGACCATTCTGCCATTCTGTTGTGGATTTCTGAAGATAATTGGCTCGTGGGACTTCCTGGTTCTCTCTTTTTGTGAGAGAGAGCTAGGCAGCATCCCTATTGTCTCGGCGCCATCTTCAGGAGTCCTGGATGACCATTCTGGAGTCGTCTGATCCGGCAGGGAAGGAGCCCTCAAGTCGTTTCTATAGATAGCTTGCAAATCGCTTCTATAGGTCGCCTCTAATTCACTTCTATAACCAGTCCTCAAATCCCTCTTTCTGCACATGTCTTGAGACCTGTCTGCGAGCTTGGCTGCTCTGCTTCAGGAAGTCATCCCAGCAGGCTCTCTGTACCACTGGAAAGAGAAATGGACATTTTCCCTTCATGGTAATTTTAAAGAGCTGGGCACATGTTCATTGCATCGCAGGGACATTTGCCTACACAAATTCTAAAAGCAATCCAGAGTTACACTTTTTCCTATAAGTCTTAGAGACAGTTATAAAAGGTAGCTTTCTCTGGTCTCAAGTCAAATATTGCAGGTCAAAGATCTGTATCACACATGTGACATTCTTGTCCTTGACTTCTGTGTAATGTTGGCATCCATGCTGGAGTCTTGGTGTTCTTGTAAACTCTTGCAGGGTTGTGCTAACGGTATGCACTGTATGTTCAGCCACCCATACTGGGCAGTAGAGGGTGTACAATGCTCTCTGTCGTCAACAACCGGCTTCTGGCTTGTTCTCTCCTCTTGATGTTCCGCCTAATTGCTGGGTGGTTCAAAAGAGCTAATTGCCCCCTTTCTGCCTCCATTCTCATTAGAAGACAGTAAGATCTATTTCCTAAGAATGTGTGAGGATTAAATCAGATCATGTGCGCAAACCATTCAGATGATTTCCCAGTTCATAAAAATGACAAAAAAAAGAGCTGTAATTGTTCATTTGTTGCTCCTGTAAAATGTGGGTGCTATTGTCTAACCCATAGGATTTGAGGAAATCAAGTAAGATCCCATATGTCAGACAGTGCAGAGACTGGCAAATATTTGTTATAACTGTTATTGTGACATAGATGAACTCTTTATCCTGCCCACCACCCCCCATCCTGGAGCTTGAACTCAAGACTTGGGCACTATCCTTTGACTTTCTTAAGGCTAATGCTCTATCACTTGAGCCACAGCACCACTTCTAGCTTTTCTTGTGTATATGGTACTGAGGATATTGAACCCAGGTCTTCATGTCTGCTAGGTAAACACTCTACCATTAGGCCACAAACCCAGTCCTGGTCCCTGATTTACACTGGCACAACTTATAGGTTTTCAGTGTCTCAATGGTGCAAAAGCAATATGCACTTCAATTTTTGCATTTTGCTCCTAACCTTGATGAGTGATATGTGGCACAATGCGACTAACCCTTAAGCTACAATTCTCAGTCATAAGATTACGATGGGAAACAATAGAATCCTGGAATCTACAGTGTTTTCAGTGAGTTATTGATAGAGAAGGGATTTTAAATGTATTTCCACTTGCAATTATTTTCAGCTCATGATGGGTTTACTGAGAAGTTGTTCCACTAGAAGTCAGGAAACATCTCTATATAAATGTGTGCATGTTTATTTTATATATAAATATAAATTCATAGCCAGGCATGGTGGCTCACGCCTATCGCCTAGTTATTTAGAAGGTAAAGATTGGGAGAATCCTTCCTGGAGTCCAGCCTGGACAAAAAGTTCGTGAACCCTCTCCCCAACCAATAAAGACCTGGGCCTGTTGGAGTAGACCTCTTATCCCAGCTACAAAGGAGTTTAAAGAGGAAGATTGAGGTCCAAGTTGGTCTAGGCAGAAAATGAGACCTTATTCAAAAAATCATGATAGCAGAAAGGCTTAGATCCTGACTCAAGTAATAGAGTACGTACTCTACTGAGTAGGTGCCCTGATGTCAAATGCTAGCATTGATTTAAAAAAGCAAGAAAAACAAGGGCCAGGAGTGTAGCCTAGTGATAGAGTGCTCTCCTAACATACACATACTCAGAAAAAGCCGGAAGTGGTGCTGTGGCTCAAATGGCAAGACACTAGCCTTGAGCAAAAAGTATCCAAGGACAGTGCTAGGTCCTGAGTTCAAGCCCCAGGAATGGCAAAAAAAAGAAAAGTAAAAAGAAAAACAAATAAAAATTGTGTATATATATATATTAATGTAAGTATTTAAAATTAAAACCTGAATAAAATTTGAAACAAATCAACAAATGGTTTATATATGAATTATTTGAAGATTATATATCCATTCTTTCATATATTCTGGGCTGTATTTGTAGTATTTGGGTTTTTTTCAGCATAAGTTGAAAACTGGATTTTCCCATTGGTCTCTTTTTGTTTAATCTCTGTCACACTTGATTTTCCCCCCTGCATTTTGAGTTTGTCTTGTCTTCTGTCACACAGTAGACTAGATTCTGAATAGACTGGAAGCTTCATGGAAGCAGACCCCCTGTTTTTGAAAATGTTGATAGGGATTTTGTTTTTAAGCAAATAAGCAATGTCAGAATTTCATTAATAAAATAAGAACATATTTACTTTATATTTTTAAAAGGTGCATAGTCTAGAAGTAGAATATTAAAAACTACCCATTATCCTGCCACCCCAAGATAACTTCTATTAAACATACTTAGTAGCTCAGTGTGGTGGCTCTTCCTGTAATCCTAGCTACTCAGGAGATTGAGATCTGAGGATTGCAGTTTGAAGTCAGACTAGGCAGGAAAGTGTGAGATTCTTATCTCCAATAAACTACTCAGAGAAAGAGCCAGAAGTGGTGGTGCTGTGGCTCAAGTGATAGAGTGTTAACCTGAGTAACAAAAGCTCAGGCATGGCACTCAGACCTTAAGTTCAAGCCTCAGGAGTTGCCAAAAAACAAAAACAAAGCATACTCCTTTCCATTTCAGGCTTTATTTCTATTATCCACACACTGCATAAAGTAGATATGTGTGTTTTCAACAAAAATAGTCCACAGTCACTATGTCTCATCCATTTTTTTCCTATCAATAGGAATTTCTCTTTAGGTCAATCAGCATATCTACTAAATAATTTTAAACGTGAATTAAATTATTCCATGATATTTATACGAGGCCTTTATAGAGTACCTTCAGATTCCCTTTCCTTATCCGAGTTCTGAACTACCTGACAAATAAACATAATATTCCTCCCACATGAAGCTGATTTTGGACAGATACAGCCACTGACAACTAGGCAGATAAGTGAAAGAATTCCCATAACAGAACCCAAAACCTATCGACTTCCACCCAGGAAGCAGTGGGTGGTAGATCCCACTCCACATCGAGATCCGGGAGTCCTGTAGTTGTGTTTGAGAAATATGGAAGGGGGCTACTGTGCATGTAACGTATTGTATCAGGCTTACCAATTTGAAGAGTCACCTCTCCTTTCCTATGGAAGACAGGGAATGAGGAGAGAGGAGACTGGAGAGCCTTCATAGAGCTCTGTCTCAATCCAGAGAAATACTAAGACCGGATTCTGGTGGCTCACACCTGTTATCCTAACTAGCTACTCAGGAGGCTGAGATCTGAGGATCATGGTTCAAAGCTAGCCGAGGCAGGAAACTATGAATCTCTTATCTCCAAATAACCACTACAACACTGGAAGTGGTGCTGTGGCTTAAAGTGGTAGAATGCTAGTCTTGGGCAGGAAAGCTCAGGGATAGGGACAGGTCCTAAGTTCAAGCCTCACAACCAAAAAAGAAAAAAACAAACAAATGAACAAAAAAGAAACAAACAACAACAAGAAGAAACATTAAGAATAGAGAAGTCACCCTCTACCCTCCCCCCCCCCAAAAAAAGTGTGGTTATATCAGGATTTACACAGCCATCCTTTAGGGAATACTTGGCCTCTTCCCAGTTATTCCATTAGAGCACACGCTCCTTTGCCTCCCTATGATAAGTGCTTCCCAAAGGTACCCAAAGGATACTTCATCTTATCTAGGGCCATGGGATTCCTTCTGGCTCTGTCCTTTGAATTGATGTTCCGACTCCAAAGTTAGAGACCCCATCCTTCCACAGCAACTCAAAAGCCCCTTGGAAATGTCCTTGCAGCTGCAGGAAGGGGCTTGATGGCCGGAGGAACATGTACTAGCTCTTAAATAGGGACACAAAACAGCCAAGAAATGGCTCCAGGGCTGGTGGAGTGGTTGGGTCATGGTCTGGTCCAGAGCGAGCATCTTTGTTTTAGGTAGATGGTCCTGGCAGGACAGAATTGGGTGTACAACTCTGCTTTTGTGCTTCCATCCAACCAGCCCACAGTGAGGGATGCTTGTCTTTGAAGTCTCTCTCTTAAAGACTTCCTCGCTACAGTTCAACTGCTGGCTATCATGCCAAATATCCACTCCGTGCAAAATGACAAAAAAAATTATGGACATGTGTCTGTGGAGCCCAAGTTCCCACAGCTTTTTATCAGAGACACTGGCATCAAAGGTGAGAGGAGTCTGCTCGGGTGCAGGGGCTGGCAGTCTTCCTTGGAGACCATTGCTTGGGTCTGAAAATGGATGGCTCACTGACAGCAGGCACTTCAGCTATGTCAGGCCCCACACTAACAGATCGCTCTCATATTCTTGTTTCTAATGGTGTAGTGTATGAATGTGTGTGTGTGTGTGTGTGTGTGTGTGTGTGTGTGTGTGTGTGTGTCCCTCCCTTCAAGCCCTGATACTCACTCTGAGGTAAGATAATGTTAAGCTCCCCTTCCCCTCCCCTCCCCCTCTCCATCCCCTCCCCTCCCCCTCTCCTTCCCTTCCCCCCATTCCTCTTGAATGTAGGTGTGCTTTGTTCAGCTGAGAACTGTTAAGGGTTACCCCTGTGGATTGTTCTGGGTATATCAAAAAATTGATTAAACAGTCCTCAAAGATCCAAGTTATTGTTATAATTACATTTAGCTATTATTAATGGGAGACAACCTCTTTATCCTTCTTAAAAGTTTTAGGGAAAAATCTGTTATTCTAATTTATTTTATTTTGATCAGAGCAATAGTATGGGATTACTATATGTTTAGGGCTTAAGCACTGAGTTTTCCCTGATGACCCTTTTTGTTTTATAGAAAACTTCATAGATGAGGGAGATTAAGTTCTTTTCAAGGATATATTGCTCCCTTTCTCTGGAAAAGTAATAATATAAAATACTGAAGACAATGATTTAAATCTCTATATTTTTGTGTTTGTTTGCTTTCTCAAGAGCCGATTTGTACCAAGGAAAATGGCTTCTTCTCTCCCGAGATAGTGGAATATTTCCAGTGAACATCATATGGTAATGATTTTGGCCAGGAAGAGAGTTTCAGTAAAGGAGTTTCTGAGAAGTGATGGGGCACGAGAAAAGGAACAAGAATGGAGGCAGAAGGCCTGGGCTTTCTTACTGTGCTTCTAAGACAAATCACTTCCTCTTATTCCAGCATCCTCCTAAAAGTCAAATCATTTCATGCACATATATGTTGACTACCCCTCATCTGAAAATGCTTGAGACCTCAAGTGTTTTGCGATTTGGGACTTATGCAGAGTTTGGAACATTTGCATTTATGTAATGAGACACCGTGGGACTGGCACCTAACGCTAAACATGAAAGTCCTTTATGCTTCATGTGTACCTTATACACATAGCCTGTGGGTAGCTTTATGTTGTATCTTCAGTGCACCTGTATGAAGTGTGAACTATCATGTATGGTCAGGTGGCAGTTTTTCTGCTTGAGCCATCAAAACTATCACAGATTTTGGAACACATCAGATTTTGAACATTGGAAGTAGGGTGCTCAATTCAGAATGAGCAATTAAGGTAATAGATGAGTATATGGAATGACAATTAGTAGAGAAACACAACAATAAAGGAGTGGTGGTAGCAAGAAGAAATGGTATCACTTTGTTAGCAGGAGTATAACCAGTGTCTGTGTAGGATTCAGTTGAAGAATATAAGGCCCCCTCCAAAGGGAATATCTCACAATAATATAAAAACTGGGTCATGAGCATCTTCATATATTAAACCTTTTGTTAAATAAACTTTCATAATCATAAAGAGAGGAAGGGGAGCCTTTGCCTGTGAGGGAGGGCAACAACTTGTTACTGTGAAGTAGCATATCATTCTCTTCGCTTTGCTTTTCTCGGGAGTAGTTCAGCAATATCAAAACAGAACAAGGAGTGAAGAGAACAGAAGAAAGGGCTGGCACAGGAGATTCTGAGGTATCTGTATCCTACCAGAGATCCTGGATTTTGCCAAGTGTGAGAGGATTATGGAAGGATTTCCTAAAAGGAGTAAACAAAGACTTTGCCTTTGCTTTAGAAAGATCAAGTCGTCAGCCCACCCACACAGTCCAGGGTGTGATGTTTGTAGGACATGCACACATGTGCATTTTTGTGTGTACGCACATTTTTAAAATTTTTATTGTTGGGATACTGTATAGAGAGGTTACAGTTACATTTGTCAGATAGTAGGTGTATTACTTCTCACGCATTTGTGTGTGCATACATTTTTCTATGTTTATTTTTTTTATAAAAACACACCTGCTTCTATGACATACAAACCCTTAGCCTAATTTTGATTAAGTTCTAAATACTAAGTCCCAGTGATTGTAGATAGAGATTCCCTTCTTGAATACTTGTTTGTTAAACTTGTCACTTAAACTATGATGTAAAAATCAACGTTAATAAATTCTTTAATAAAAAAACACACCTGCATGCATTTCTATTATTCTTCACTTGAACTGCACAATCGTGACATTGTCATAGCTCAAAACTAGACCAAGATCACCAATTCACCGACTTTGACCTATCACTTATAGTATATTGGATAAATAGCATTGTGAAGTCAAAAGCCTCATTGTCGTAATTTGAGCTCCTCTCACTCAGACATCTGACACATGGGCTCAAGGTCAATGGATTTATTTGGCAAGTGAAGGACATGCTGGTTGAATAAATGATGTAGAGAAGAAAGACAGCCAATAAAGGCAGCATGGTGACAATCCAGCTATGACAGCAGGCAGGACTTTGTGTCACTGCGTAGATGGAGAAGTCACAGCAGAGGTGAATCTCAGTCTTTCACTCAGGAAGCAGAGACTAGGGCTTGATACACTGACTTCCATCGGTACCTGGTTTAGAGCTGCTACTAAAGCAAGCAACATGGCCTTCTAAATATCAGCAAAAGCCTTCCATCAATTAATTCATTCATCAATTAGATATTAATTAATTAGCTATTGATTAATTAATTAATCCATTTAGATATTGCAGCTATGGGTCTCCTCATCAGCTAAATGGCTTTGATTTAGTTTCCTTAAGGCCTTCAAGGCTCGGTTTTCTTACTAGCAAAATGAAGACCACAGGATTTCCACCCAGGGAATGTTCATATACTTGATTGTACTTTTAACATATATCACTTAGTTAATAATATATTCCTAGTACCTAGTTGCCAAATAAATTTCAATCTTAAAAATGAACAAAAATCAGCTTTACATTTCCTGGATCCCTTCTCTCCCCTCAGCTTAGTTGCAAAGAAATCCAGCAACTGAGAACCTTGAGCTCCACGAGCTAAACTCAGAATTGAGAAATATCATCCACCCTCTCCACTGTGTTCCTTGCCATCAAATGCAGCCCACTTACAGCTAATAATATTTCTGCATCTTCATCCAAGGAGGATAGCAGAAGGGAGGTCACTCAAGTGGCCGATGCAGAAAGCCAGAGCTGTTTCCATGGCGTCACCCTATGAATTCTGGGTTGTGTCTGCAGCAAAAGGAATTCACATTTTCTGGGGTGTCCAGCTGCTTGGAATGGGTGCTGGAATGATAGGAAGGCAGATTTTGCAGGTGATCACAGATAATCCTGAATTATAGTTTATACCTGACCAAAGACATGGAAAGCAGGCCCTCCGATAGCATATGCTTTTGTATTAGTGATCTCTCTGTCTCTCTCTCTCTGTCTCTCTGTGTCTGTCTCTGTCTCTCTTTCTCTTGGTCTCCCTATCACTCCAACTAGATAATTTGATATAGTGTGATGTGCAAATCCTAAATATAGAATTTGATTTGCTTTCACAAATGAATAGCTGTGTGACCAATAGCCCAGTAAATATAGGAAAATGTTTGAGTCTTTCGAGAAAGTTCCCTTCTGCCCTTTTCCATTCCTCTTCTCCTGGCAGTCTTCATTTTCATTTCTGTACTTGAAGATCAACTTTATCTGATCCCCAAACCCTTTTCACCCAAATCAGAAAGTACGTGTTCTCTTGTGTGATTTCTTTCATTCAACACTGTTTTTGAGATTCGCTCATGCGTCTGCCTACAGTCCTGGGATGCCTCTTGTGATTGCCAAGCTTCCTGCACAAGATGCCATCAGGTCCTTTTTTTGTCCTGTTCATGGACGATTGAATTATTGTATTGTTTGCCCTTTTGGAGAAAGCTGACTTTGAGTTTTCTTACACAAATTCTTTTGTAGTCAAAATTTCTGTTCTCTTTAGCAAAATATCTTGGAAAATATCTTGCAAAAGAAGATATTGAGATGTTCACAGGCACAGGGGAAGATATCATTGTTATGAAGGACATGTAAATTGAATTCACAGATACCACTACAGCTCACTAGAGTGCTAAACCTTGCAAGTATTGTCTTTGACCAGGTAAAGGAGTTGGGAGAGGGGATTCTTTTCTTTTAAAATTTGAATAGTGTTGTTAGGAATGTCTCGAAATACATTATGGTATAGTAAACTATCATCCATATCCCACCAAATTCAGTATTAACTTTTGCCCTAAATCTTTGTGCCATTTTCAAAAACAATTATGCAATTCTCTGAAACCCCCACTCTTCCACCCCAACCTGGGTATCTTGTGTACAATTCAGTCCTGAAATTTGTCAGTCCTGAACTTGAGCTCAGGGCCTGAGCACTGTCCTTGGACTTTCTCAAGGCTAGAGCTCTACCACTTGAGCCTCAGCACCACTTCCAGCTTTTTTCTATATATGTGGTACCGAGGAATCGAACCCAGGTCTTTGTGTATGCTAGGCAAGCACTCTACCACTAGGCCAAACTCCCGGTCGCATATCTAAGTCTAAGGTTCAGTTCTACCCCCACTTCACCATGAAGAGATGACATCTAATGACAAGACTCAGGGCATTTCCATGCTAAGAATTCACTGGAATGACTCACAGAGCTCAGGGAAGTTCCTTGTGGTGAACATTCTGTCCTGATGGATACAATTCAGGCACCGCCACATGGAAGAATCACAGCTCACTAAATCCCAGACCAACCCTATTTCCACCATCTCTTCCCTTCCTGAAGGTTTGGAGGGATGAGTTGTCCAGTGAGCCTTGTGTGAGTCGTCTTCTTGGCATAAACTCAGGTATGCTTGAAAGATGCATCCACGGAATTAAAAAAAGGCCATGCATATCACTCAGGAAAAAAGACAGCAAATATTTATGTTTCTTCATATCACACACCTAATCATGCCTTATTTGTACTTGCTATAACCTTATCTATTTAAAAATTATTGAAGTAACAATTTAAATGGCATCCTTGATGTCCTTAAAAAGAATGTTCAATATAAAACTAAAATTCTACTCATATATAATAATAACTTAATACCATATAAATCCACTCCATATTCTGACTCTCCAGTTTCTTTCAAAAACATCTTTTTAAAATTGGCTTATACATTGTGTTTAGTTGTAGCTTATGTTTATTTCCTTTATTTTAGAAAAACCCAACCTTCTTCTATCCTTTTCTTTCTTTTCCATACCATCAAATTATTAAAACCAAACAAAAACCAGAATCAACTGGTCTACTCTCCACATTAAAATTTTCAATGGTTCCATTCCTCTAGTTTCTCATTTCTGTCTTTTATTTTTAATTAGAAGACAGAGTTCAAAGTTTTGGTTTCATAATCAAGTTTTTAAAGGAAGAATACTTGTAGGTGGGTTGGTTTATTTTGAAAAGCATTTTATAAGTAGTGTCTAGGTTTAGGGTCCTGAGAATCATGAACATAAATACTGAATGTCACTGTCTTGCCATTAAATATCTCCCCAGCCAAGCTGGGGAAAAAAGCAAGTAGACCAAGCAATATAACAGTGTATGCCATGGAGGATTTGAGTGGGGGTATAAGTTCTGCTGGAGGAAGTGATAAATGAGCTGGCTCTGGAGGGAAACGTGGAGTTTTCCAGCAGAAGCAGAGAGAGGTAGGAGAAGCTTACCAAGCCAGGGAACCCTGTGCCCCTAGGGTCTAAGATGTAACTATGTACTAGACCAGGAGAAATCCAAGAATGTGCGTATAGTTCTTTGAGCAATGGCAAGGTAAGGAAAATTTGATCTGTGGGTGAGAGTGAGGAGGTGAGGCCTTCATACCCAAGTGTGAACAGCTTTACCAGGAATTGCCCTCCCTATCCCAGGAGAAGCCCAAAGCACTGTCCTTAGTCCTTAGCCCTAGCCTCAGACAAAAGCTGACATTTGGCTATTTTAATGCCCCATGCTATGTTTACTCTGCCCTCTGACCCAGTAAGTGGCCTTTGTAACCATGGAAACAGTTAAAGTTCCCAGCCTCACAGAAGATAAAGGACAGATATATTACTGCGTGGGCTATGCAGATCATATGTACCCCCTTTTCCTAGCCTGCTGGAAACTGTGACAGTAATCAGTGGATAATGTCCCTAGCCGATGACTAGCCAATAGCTGCTTATTGTTGCTAAGCCTATTGTTGTTTGTTGATGATTGGAGGAAAAATTCTGGCATGTGTGTAGAGGAATTTGTGAATAAATGGCAGACTCTTGGTTCTGAAAAAGTGAAAAAGTGACTCAACTGAGCCAACTGATGGTGTGTTCCAAAGCAGAGGAAATACACCCCTGTGTCATCTCACCACAAAGCCATGGCTCTTGAGTCACTCTTGGCAGCTGTAACCAAAGGCTAGAGCTGTAGGAAAGACCAAATTATATAGCAACCCCAAGGTATAAACCACTTGCAAAAGTATAGGAGTTAAGAACTACCACTCAGTCATTCATTCAAAAATCCCCAACTTTTTCCAATGCAATAAATGAATGAGCTAACCTGAGCAAGGGACAAGTCACCAGAGCTGGGTTGGCCAGGAGAACACGATGAGCTAAATGCTAGGGCAGCAAACAGACGCACAGCCTCGTGTGTTTGAAAGGCATCTCTCTGTTCTGAGGTCTTTTTGATGAGCCATGCATGATTATACACGGGGACTACCTACTGAGACCATCTACTGAGATCTTTGCTCTATGTCTTCATTTAATTTTAATCTATATGTTCTTTGTGCCCCCCTTTACGAAATTTGTTGTTTATGGAAGAAAATGGGTCATTTGTTTAACAATCTTTTGTGTTTTGTATAATTATTCAGTTGTATATAGACAATTGTCTCAGAATGGCAAGATCAACATTTACATAAACCGTAGAATTGCACTTAAATATTTGGTGGAAAAACAGTTCTTGTCCTTAGGGTAGAGTACACTAGGAAAAAGATGTACATCAAATTACTGTATTTTGTAATCACTTGGGATTCTTTTCCTTTTCCTTTTTTTTTTTTTTCCAGTCCTGGGGCTTGAGCTCAGGGCTTGGGCACTGCCCTTGGGCTTTCTCAAGGCTAGCGCTATACCACTTGAGCCACAGCACCACTTCCGGTTTTTCTTTGTATGTGGTACTGAGGAATCAAACCCAGGGCTTTGTGCATGCTAGGTAAATGCTCTACCACTAGGCCACGCTTCTGGCCTCTTTTCCTTTTATGGATTTGACACAAACTGGATACACAGTGTTGTTCATCTGTTTTGGTTTGCTTTTCATTATTAGTAATTAATTTTTAATTTAACTTTGCTTTAAAAGCATGTCTATTATTTGCATGGCTCCAAAGTCAAATCTACAAGAAACCATGTTACAAAACCAATTCCCCTAGTTATAATTATTTTATTTTAATTTATGGTTTATTCTTCCATCATTTGCTTTCTTATTAACATAAGCAGATATTTGTATATATTCAAAATCCCTTTGCTTAAATATGGCACATATATAGATGTAAGGAAAATTCACTTTGGCGTATCAGTTGATTTCCTAAACTGAGGCATAGTTTGACTTTCTTTGTTGTGTAAGTGTCAGAATATTTTCTGATTTTAAAAGTTGTTATAGTCAAATATTGTCTTTTTCCTTTTTTTTACACGAATGATGCTGTCTTATTTTATCTTATGTGAATTTCTGTTTTAATATATGAAATATCTGGGGCCGGGAGTTTGGCCTAGTGGTTAAAGTGCTTGCCTAGCGTGCACGAAGACCCGGGTTCGATTCCTTGGTACCACATATATAGAAAAAGCCAGAAGTGGTGCTGAGGCTCAAGTGGTAGAGTTCTAGCCTTGAGAAAGTCCAAGGACAGTGCTCAGGCCCTGAGCTCAAGCCCAGGACTGGCAAAAAAAAATATATGAACTATCTGATTGAATATATGATTTTTCATGTATGATTTACAAGCTGTTTTTTCTCTAAACATTTTATTATTTGGTAATTTTTAAATTTATTTACTCTTGGGTTTCCAGATGAAAACATTTAATGTCTTTCCAATTCTTGTATCTCCAGTTGCTTTTTTTTCCTAATTGCACTGAATAATATTTCCAACTAAATGTTAATAAGAAAATAGTAGCCATCATTCTTCTTATTGTTGACTTTAAATGTCTCTGGCTTTGCTGTTAATACCATATGTGTCATTTATGTATGTATAGAAGCAACATCTATAAATTTTTACTTTGCTGCTTTCTTCTTTTATATGAATGTCTATTGGATTTTCTGTATCTGTGTAAATAATCATGATTTTTCTTTTTGGATTTATTAATACAATGAATTATAAAAAAAACACAGCACTTCATATTGATTCACCAAGAGAAACAAACATGGTCACAATAAATATTTTTAATGTATTGTTGTAATTTTTTGTTTTGACTAGTCCTGCAGCTTGAACTCTGCCTGAGCACTGTCCTTGGGCTTTTTCAAGTCTAGGGCTCTACCACTTGAGACACAGCACCACTTCCAGCTTTTTCTGTGTATGTGGTACCAAGGAATCAAACCTAAGGCTTCGTGCATGCTAGGCAAGCAATCTACCACCAGGCCACTGAACTGTTGGTTTTTGTTTACTAATATTTGTTTTGCATAAATATTCATTACCATGAATTGTCTGTATATATTTCTCTACCCTGGTCCAAATTTGTCAACTTGTATTATTGTATTCACCTTTTAAAATAGATTTAGAAATTTTCCTTATTTTGTTTTATTTACATTTGTTGTTAGGTTCACCACTGGGTTGAAAAACCCAAGGCCTCCAGGCAACTAAGACAGGCAGATAACATCCTGCTAACTGTACCAGAGGCTTTAGCTACTCATGAGTCTTGGTGTTACAGACAACTGTGTGTCAGATTTCCAGAGATGTTTATTTTCTCTACTCAGAAGATTGGATAGCACATAGCAAGAGTTCAAAAATAATAGATATTATGATAAAAATAACAAAGAGAACATGCTGAAAAAAATCATGAATCCTAAATAAAAATCAGTGCCTATAGTTTAGCAGTAGAATGAAAGAATTGACATCAGGGTGCAGTTGGCAATTTCTGGGTGCAGTTAAGATTTTATAGGATTCCTAATGTTTAATTGCTCTCAACCATTTATCTGTACAGGAAGAGAAGAAAACAAAAAGGAAGGAGCTAACAGAGAGGACTTACTAATTGTGAAGCTGGGTGCTAAGGGTTGTTCTTAGTCATATTTAATCTAAACTGAGGATTGATCACAGTAATTAATACACATTAACACTGTTTTTTTTTCTAGTGGAGAAACTAAGGCTTAGACTAGTTAAGTAATATTCTAAAAGAAATCATCTAATTCATAAGAGTGGCAAGTTAAGGAGAAGAGAGCAAAAGGAAACAAACATTTGGTTACAGAATATAACAGTTAATTATTCTTCAATGATTTCTCAAGTTTATTGGAGTCTTTTGCATGCTTGTTTGCTTGTTTGTTTGTTCAGTCCTGGGGCTTGAACTCTAGATCTGGGAGCTTTCCCTGAGCTCTCCAGCTCAAGGGTACAGCCCCACTCCTGGACCTGGTTATTCTCCCTGAGCTCTCTAGCTCAAGGCTTCTGCCCTACCCCTTGAGCCACAGCCCCACTTCCGGTTTTCTAGTGGTTTATTGGAGATAAGAGTCTCATGTTCTTTAGTGCCCCAGGTGGCTTTGAACTACGACCCTCAGATCTCAGCCCCCTGAGTAGCTAGGATTACAGGCATGAGCCACCACGCTTGATGTTTATTGGCATTTTTTTTTTTATATATTAACAGCAGAAAATTTTTAAAAAGGAGGTGGGAGGGACTGGAAATATGTCTCAGTGGTAGAGTGCTTGTCTAACATGCATGACGTCCCAGGTTCGATTCCTTACTACCACTACCACATAAACAGAAAAAGTCACAAGTTGTACTTGGCTCAAATGCTAGCCTTGAGCAAAAGAACAAAGCTCAGGGACTGTGCCCAGGCCCTGAGTTCAAGCTCCATGACTTGGAAAAAGGAAGAAGAAATACCAGAGTATAGTACTTGCCGCTGTGTGTGCCTGGACTATGATCTACCTATCTTAACCTTCGCCAAATGGCTAGGATCACAGGTCAATGCCTACTGAATCCAGCTAAACTTTGTTACGATGGCGTTCTGTGAACTTTTCTGCTTAGGCTGGCCTGGAACCTGGATCTTCCCATTCTCAGCCCTCTAAGTAGGTAGGATGACCCTAGATAATCTGGAGGTAGACATAGGAAGATCTCAGTCCAAGACTGGCCTCTGGCAAAAAAACCCAAACAAACAAACAACTAAGACACTGCCTGAAAAATAACTAAAGCAAAAAGAGCTAGTGCTTAACTTGAGTGAGTTGAAACCCTATGATATCCTAGTATTACTCTGCTCATATCAGAAAAAAGGGAACTGTCCTGAGGAAAAAAAGTTTCTAAACAAATGCAAAAAGGTTGTATAAGTGGTAGTGTTGTAAGCAGTAAAGCAAGGTCAAGAAAGTTAAAAGGTAAAAACAGCCAGATGATCTCTTTCCATCTGAGAAGCTGTTGGGTTTTATTCTCAGTAATGGTAGATAGTGGAAAAAAATTAACAAATATAATGCAAATTACAACAAATGTGATATGAATTATATTTACATGCCTGCTAAACCTGAAACAGCCACTAGAGGGAGATATGAGAGGGTGGGGCAGCAAAAGAAACTTCATCATGGAACACGCATGGAACCTGCTTTCACAGGGAGAAATGCCTAGGAGGAAAACAAGGATGTCTGATCAGAGAAAATAACAGCAGGGACTTTGAATTTGTTTTGAAAGGTAAACCAGACTGGACTTTCTCAGATGCATCTTTGATATAATTTCTGGAAGGATTTGGAGAATTTCAGAAATAAAGTTAAAAAAACAACAAAAAAAGACATGGTCTGTGAACTGACCACGAATAGCCAGTCCCTGAGTAAAGCTCACTGGTGGCAAAGGGTGGCAAACGAACTCTGACCCATAGGCCCAACAACTGGAGATCCGGGCATTTTCTCAGTGCTTCCCAATAATCTGCTCTAACCACCTCAGGACTACCCTCGATGGAGCAGATTAAGAGAGCCTGGAAATCTCCGGACATCTTCTAATCAGATACAATTCTTGCCAGCCACATGTCTAACAAGGAGAACATAAATTTTATAAAAGGATGCATACTCTAGCAATATCTGGCTCTGACTTTCACAGCCAGGGTAGCCAGCTACTAGGTGAAAATGAATTTTGGAGGCTTTTAAAGAAGGGAGGTAGTGGAAGAACACAAGGGAGTTCCAGGTCTAGTATTCAGACACATATGAACTGTGACTTTGGACAAATACCTTGATTATTTGAGTGTTACATTCCTCATCTCCAAAAGGGGTTGATGAAGCCAGCAGTGGTGGTACATGCCTATAATTCTAGCCCTTGAGAGTCTATGGCAGGCTAACTTAGGTCACACACTGAATTCCAGGTTAGCTTGGACTGCATAGCACAGATATGGTATCAAAAGACAAATAAAACAAATTGAAGTGGGTATTGGAAATAGTAGGGCCTCGGTTTGTTATAGGACTAAATGAGTTAGCAAATGTGACATTTGACGTTGCCAGCACATGGCAAACACTGTTGAATGGAGTTGCCTATTCTGTGTTGAGCGGATGGCATCTTTCCTTACATGTGCTTACGTAATCTGATATTCTTTGTTCCTTCTCATAGCTCAGTTCCACGTGGGCACCTGTACTCTGGATATAGGAATCGGTTCTCACTTTCTATTTCTCCATTTACTCTCTTCTATTATTTTCTTTCCCTTGAGTCTTGCTACCACCTCCCTAAATGTGACTCTTCAGAAATGGTTCCGTTTTACCATTGCTATAGGTGAGAAATCTACAAAGCCACAAGATTTCATTACATGACAAGTTTACTTTTAAACTAAGGAAACTGACGCATTGAGACTCATACATATGAAAGTAATGAATTTAGTTTTAAAGTAACAGGAATTGAAATGAAGGAGGTGATACGGAGATCTCAATGGCAAAACACATATCTCCTCACATGGTAGGCCCAGGGGAGTTCCTTGGCCTCCAGGGAAAGTATGATGTAAGATTGGTCACTTACCATGTTGACTACTGAGGGCTAACACACTGTAGAATTCTAAAGGCAATTCTGTGATCATTTATGTGATGAAGACAAAAGATATCTGAATTTTAATGTGTCTTAGGATAGTCACTGCGGTAAATATTCCAAAGGCAAAATTAACACCACTCAATGGCAGAGAGAAGTGGTAACACACCCATACCTTTTAAATAAATCAATTGAATGTGAGGTTTTTTTTTTACTCAGCATTATTGGTGGTATTTATGCCAAATGTACAGTTAAGTATGCGCATGTCTTGATACACCATGTATGAACATGTTTTGATATACTAGGTACTTTAGTCAGTATTTGGGCCATTTTCTTGCATACTGAAATGTATTTTACATTTTCAAGCGGTACTTTCAAGGTTAATCAACTAGCATATAGTAGCATTGTGAAGTAATTATAACCAGTTTTTAAAAATTCTCCAATTATGATGCCTTTTCACCTCTTCTCAAAATGACTGTGGAGAGCAGGAGGTAAATGAAATAGAGCACATTCACATCACAACTGATAGAATAACTGTACAGCTAGAACTTCCCGCCAAAACTCTGTGTGTAAGAGACAAAGAGACAGAGATTGAAAGAGACAAGAGGAGAAGGGTGAGAGGAAGGGGGGGGGAGGAGAGAAGGAGAGAGGAAAGGGAGAGGAACCCAGGGATGGAAGGACAGAGAAAGAATGGAGAGAAGTGGTGGGAAAAAATTGATTTACAGTTATAAAGGCTGGAAAATCCAGACAGGCAATGTGAAGACCCAAAGAGAACCAAAGGTCCCCCTCAAATGCTGCCAACTCTTGCAGAATAGTGGGCTTCCGGTTCTATTCAGGCTGAGGTTCTGTTCAGGAGGAGGTTAGCATTACTCAGGCTTCTATGATTAAAATGACAAAATACTGAGGTAATCAACGTATAAAGAGGAAAAGTTTTCTTTGGTTCAAGCTTTAGAGATTTCCATCCATGATTGTGTAACCTGAATGCTTTGTGACCCATGATAAGGCTGTACACTATGATGAGGACAATGAATCAGAGCAAACCTATTTGCCTTATGGCAGGACACATAGAATAGGAAAAGGAGGATAGAGAATGCCAATATCCCCTTTAAGGCCATATTCCCAGTTTCCTAAGGCTCACACCTTCCTGGTAGCATCACAATTTGGAGATCTGGTTTTAACTTGACAGGGTCATTGGAAGATGTTTGTTTGACCAAACATCTGGGCATCTTGTATCCCAGGCAAGTTGACATGTGAAATAAATGAGGACATTGTCAGCCTAGTTTTCTCTGCAGACTCTCTTCTGCATTGTGAACAAAGTACTGTGAGAAAAGCAATACAACTTGGCCAATAAGATGAATTCATCAAAGAAGAATTATATCTACTAAGTTTAAGGTGTAAGAGTAAACAAAGCAAACATTCCTTTTTGTCTTACTTCTGCCTACTTGGAGACTGCAAATTATTAAATCTCTTGGAATTTGTTTCTTTAACTAAAAATGGTTGAAGACTATAGCATTTGACTTATTGTCTGGGGTTGTTGAAAAGATAAAATTGGAATCATACGTGAGAAATAGGTTAGTAATGAAAGCATTTAGTTCACCAACTGTAGACATCTCTTTACTTACATATAATGAATTTCTGATGATGCCTTACTCAAAAGCAGAGTAATAGTCAATCACAGAAACCATAGGTCATTGAATCTAAGGGGGAAAAAATCTTGAACCTCGAGTAGGCAAGTCAATCTACCAAGTAAAGGGGGAGATTGGTAAACTTTTTATTCATATGTATAATTAAAACATAATCTTAGACTTAAAGGAAAGTTGCAAAATAGTGCAGAGAGTTTACAAGTAGTCTCAGATTCAACCAATGCTACCATAGAACACGATCATGGTACTGTATCACCACCATTCCTTTGGTTTATATTTTACTTTTGACATAGGGTCCTGATAACTTTGCACTGGCTGGTATTAAACTTACACTCTTCAACCTACTTGCCTCTATTTCCCCCAGTATCTAGTATTTTGGGTGTTATCATTATAGCCTGAGCACCTAATTTGAAACCGAATATAAGATTTTTCTAGTATTCTTTGTTTTAGTTAATATTCAGTTCAATTCTGGGTTCCACATTCATGTGGTAGCCAGGTTCTTTCAGTCTCTTCCAATCTCTGTTACTTCCTAGGCTTGGTTTTATATTTGAAGAGTAAGTTATTTTGTATGATGTTTCTCAGCTTGGTTTGAATGATGGCATAATGTTTTTGGCAAGACCATCACCTTTGGAGGGATTCAACGTAGAAATGATTGTTACTGGTTTGAAAAACTTTGACCACTTGATTGAGAGGGTATCTTTTAGGACCAGTATAAAGTAACTAATTTTTCTCAGCCACTGAAAAGTTTATGATGGGGAAAACATTAAGTGAATGAGATATAAAATTTTATATATCACTTCATCACAATCATTTCAAAATAGCCTGTGTATATATAAACAATTCCTAGAAAGAAACATATAAAATGTTAAGGAATGGTTTTCCTGCAGAGTGACTGATTTTTAATCACATCTTTATTGTCTTTTAATATGTATTTTTCATTTATAAATCTTTGATAATTCTTATAAATAGCTGTTCCACCCCTAGAAGAGAGATTGTTTCTACAATTTCATGCAAGTGTGCGTGGTATGTATGTGTGGGTGTCTATAAATAATTCCATGGGGATTTTCTGTGTTGCTGTCATATTTAAGGTGACTTCTTGCTCGATTCTGTTTGCGTGTCTTGCTTAATGCTGGTGTAATTCTTGTAGCAGGAGAGAGCTGGCATTTCTGTAGCGGGAAATTGTCAATAAAGGATAGTCTCAACTGGAAATAACCCCTCAAGTTCTGCTAACTTTCACAATCTTTGCCTATTCCTAGAGCTCGATCAAATGTCCTTGTCAGCATACATGTTTCTTATAATCTCTCACCATCCCAGCCAAATCACCAGCCACAGCCCAAGAGCTGGTACACAAGCATATATCTAGCCATTTCTCCTTTCAGGCAAAGGTAAAAACCAGGTGTACTGAATGAAACTTTATCCACTGGAAGGATTTATTTTTTTTTACCACTGTCTTCCTGAGTTGTTCCAGAAAGGACTCAGAATTGCACAGCTATCTGAATTTGACAGTATATTCATACAATGTCTTTTATATTCAAACCAAGTCCTTTTCTTTCACAGTTAATTCATTACGAGCAGCCTTCGTGAGACCATAGGAAGGAGGGCAGAAGACAAGTGTAGCAAGTAGACCTTAGACATTTGAGCCATTTCTACATTTAACATTGTTCTTTCCAATTTGCAGGTGGTAATTCTATATACTGAGGGAGTCCAGTATTCCATGCATACTGTAATATAGAATAATCAGATATAATGTATTAATAATCACATCTGGGTAACTAGCATTCTCATCTCCTTATAGTTCTTTATGTTTGCAGATTCTGAGCCTCTCCCTTATAGTTCTTCATAAATAGGCAACTGTAATGGCTTCAGTGGGCAACTTCTACCACAGTAGTCTTCAGTCTGCAGGCCAGATCAGTATGGAAGGTCTGTCCACTGTTAAGGATACTCACCTCAATCACACACTCCAGTCCCGGGAACATAACTGCCCTGTAACCGACTATGTGATCAACTCCAGCTACAACTCCATTGATCACCGGATCCCGATCAGGCCCACTTTCTCTGGTTTCAGCTCAGTGTCAGCTCAGAACCAGGAGAACCTACAACTTCTGACTATGTCCTCTGCTCTAGTGCACTGCTGCCTTGGTAACCTTCTCCTTTTGGAAAATGATGGTCGATCCATTTTTTTAAACAATGTATTGGGACTGCTCCATCTTCAAGGAGACCTGGAAGCTCCTTGAATTGGTTAAGAAGATATAACTCTGCTTTCATGTCTCCTCCATTTAAACACATCAAAGTGGAATTTAGTAATCTTCATCTTTAGTTCACTTCCAGGAGCATGTGATCCACAAGCCAACACAATTAGCCTGTGAGTCAGACATTCTGATGGCTTCTTTGACTCTGCTGCCCACCCAGCTTCTGGCTCATTAACTCCCATTGCATTTAGGTTCACCCCTTCCGTGACTGCAAATCTCACTGTGTGGTCCAGCCTACCCAGAAACACATCACAGAATTCCTCAAGGAGGCTGAGGTGCTTCTCACTCATTTGTTTCTCTGTGTCGTTTGGTCCCTTCCAAGATAGGCAAGTCCATATTGAATGACAAATCCACTCAAATATTCCATCTCTTTAAGCCTTTACATCTTTTCTATATTAAATCAAGGTTGGACTGACTCTTCCAACTTGTTTATTATGGGCCAAAAATTGGCTCATGTTTCTGCCAACCCAAGGAACAAAGAGAGGTCTCATCAAACTTAATCACGAAAAGCAGAATCTTGCTTAGTAAGCTTCTATTCATAGTTTTGACTTGATTCAACTTTCTCTTCCTTCCACCATTAGTCCACACATGTAATAATGTCCATTTCACACGTGTTCCCTGGATTTCTCTGCCTTTGTAAGTTAGAAAGTTTAAGAGTTCTTCAGGAGTGCTATCCACCTCTTGATGAGTCACGCTTTGTGTTATGCCTTTGTAGGTCTCCTGGGACCTGAGTCCAGTGACAAGGCAGACTGGGGTAGTTGGTGGATCTCCAAGGAGACTTAGTATTATCTCCCTAGCAACAGCTCAGGGAAGACTATTACAGGTCCCTCAGGAAACACAACATTAGTCCTGTCAGTCTCCTTTAGTCATTGTCTATCTGCTCAAATGTTAATCTCACCCAGAAATACACACAGTCAGAGACACACTCAGAATAATGTTTGCCCAACTATCTGGGTACTCGGAGCCACGGCAGTTAAACCTCACAGTCTCCGATAGCTGCAGTGACCATGATGTATCATACCCTTCTCCAGTTGCACTGATCACGTGTCCCGCTGTGGACGTGAGATATCGATTCATTGGATAACTACCTCAGTTCTAATAACACGTTGTACAGCATATCGTGTATTTTGAAATGCTCATAACACATCCATTAAATGTACGTGGGCCCAGTTTGCCATCACACGCTGAGTATGAGACTCTGATTGAGCGTTGGCTTCTCTGCATATGGCTCAGGGTCTCTTAGACTAGTTAGTGAAACAAACAAAACATTGCATTATAGATTGGAAAGTCAGGGAAAGCTGCCTGAAGAAGTAATGTTTATATCTCGTGCTAAGGATAAGTGCCAGATATCCATTGTCCTGTTATTTATAATTATTTAAAAACACACACACAAGAAAGAACACAGACAGGGATGGGTCAACTAAATTACTGTGCTAGTAGGTTCAGCAGGTACTGAACCTAGTAGGTTCTCTTTGCTCTTCTGTCCATTCATGTGGGGGACAGGAGTGCATGCTGCACTATATCACATTTTTCTTCATACTCGAAAGCACTGTGTTTCCTTCCGGAGCATGGATCATGCTGGCCAAAGAAATTTGAAATGAAAATTAAAAGATTGTAAGTCCTGTGTCTATGTAATTGGCTTATAAGGTGATTTGGAACAAAACTATGGGGAAAAAAAAGCTCTCCGAATCACGTGCCTTCTGCCTAAGGAAGGACTTGACATTGAGAATATTGCACTGGATATATGTAGATGTACAAAAAGATCTGAAAAAGGAGTCATTACTGTATTTGATAAAAGTTAGAATTAATGTGAATATTAAGAGCAGAGAATAGTTAGACTGGGTAAGGTTCATTGATACCAGTAAATATTACAAATCTCTTCAAAATGATTTGTAGGAAACGATGTAATGACAATTCACTCAGGAAACAAAAGCAAAAAGCAGACTGCTAAAAGCACCGGGTAAACGCAGAAAGTGCATGGGTAAAAGACAGAAAATGCTGTGTTCAGAAACACAGAGAAGTTTCTTCTTAACCGCAGCTATTCCGTTCTTCAAAGGCAATGACAGGTGAAAACCTGGTCAGTTCTGCAAAGTGTACCATTATGTACAGTTAGTTTCTAAAGTAAATTGTTTGATCTTGGATTAGGGTAGGACTTCTATGAAAGAAAAACATGCACACACTTCCCATGTCGCTCCTCATAAATAAGGTGAATCTGAGCAGGTGCAGATTGTTCTGGAATAATCCTGAGGGTCCAAGGTTGTCCTGGGCAGATTTTAGGAGCAGCATGACGTGCTCAGTCTCCCAGCAGACAGGGTGTCTGTAGGTCTGATGTCAGCAACCAATCCCCAATCCCCAAATCACCCTGGGAAGCTCTGGGGCAAACCTCGGGTGAGGGGGGCAAGACATGGCTGGGACAGTCAGAGTCAGAACCCCAGGAGAAAGACCACTGTTAGAGAAACACTTGTAGCAGTTGGAGGATTAGGCGATTCAAGCCGCCACTTACTCATTTGTGAAGCATTTGCCTCCTACTTTTACTGATTCAAGCAATAGTTGTGTGTGTGTGTGTGTGTGTGTGTGTGTGTGTGTGTGTGTGTGTGTGTTTGTGAGAGAGAGAGAGAGAGAGAGAGAGAGAGAGAGAGAGAGAGAGAGAGAGAGAGACAGACAGACAGACAGACAGACAGACAGACAGACAGACAGACAGACAGAGAGGGTACAAGTGTAAAAGGAAAGAAACAGAGAAGGAAGAGAGAGGGGAGAGAGACAGAAAGATTTGGGAAAGGACTGCACACGGATTATTCAAATGCCCAGAACTTGTGCCTCCTATGTGCACAGAAAAAAGAAGTAGCTAACTCCGCAGAGGTGATGGAAGGCAGGAAGATATCATGTTCTATAAAGCACGGGGGGCTGTCCATGTGCATGACCATCAGCAGGCCATCAGTAAATAGTGCTCTTATTGTTACTATTCCCTTTGTTAGACAACAGGTGGGGTCTCCTTGACCTCCTTTCAACTCTGCAGATTTGAGTGAAGTCAGCCTTTTTGTGGGTGGATCTCAGAGCCCTTGCACATTCAGATCTATGGATCTATTTCCCTTAAGGATGAGTGAGATGGCTGCTGTAACAACACCGCCCAGGCTGAGAGGTGTGTGCTCGCACAAGCCTGCAGGTTCTGAGAATAGGCTGGACCACACTCACCCCTCCAAGGCTCTAGGGAAGAGTCTCCCCTGCCTCTTCCTAGAGCCTGTGGTTTCTGGCAGTCTTTCTCACATTCTTTGGCTGGGAGCAGCATCCCTGAAGTTTTTGCCTCCCTCTTCACTGTCTCTGTTTCTTTCCTTATAGGGACATCACTCACTTGATTTAGGGTTCACCATAATTCCACATTTTAACCTCACTACATCCATGGAGACCCCAGTTACAGAAATCTGAGGTCCACAGATACTGGGTATAAGGACTTGAACATATAGAATGAGCTTACTACAACTATTCCTGGTTATTTTATCAGATCTCTAGGAAGGGTAGCTCCAGTCCAGGCTGGAAGGAGAGGTCGTGGGATCCAGGCCCGTCCACTCACTAACCTGGCTGGAGAGACTGGCACTTATGTGGGCACTTATGTCTACATCAGGCAAAAGACACTCAGAGGAGATTTTTGTTGGAATTCATGCAAAGAAAAGCTCTTTCTCTCTCTCTCCCTCTCTCCCCCCCCCCTCTCTCTCTCTCTCTCTCTGCTGTACTAAACTGAGAGAATGTAATCCCAGCCTAGCCCACTCTTAACCACATGGACAGAGTTTACCAGTGAGTTGGAAAGGACTACAGAAACAGCTACAGGGTCCAAGACACAATGACATAATTTGGGCCCCTGGATCTTACTTTACCTGATTCCAGATGTTTAACTTTTCCAATTATGTAAGCCAGTCAGTTCACTTCTTTTGTTTTTGTTTTGCTTTGTTTTTGTTCAGGACACTCAGATCAAGTTTTCTTTTATTACAAGCAAAAGTCTCCAAGGATATTCTGTCTTCGTAGTCTTGTTTATATCTTTGTTCATGAAAGAAATGTGTTCCTTGTCTCACAAACATATACTACAAAAGGGCTACTCTCTAAGAGCTCATGGAATGTGGTGACAGACAGAGGCTATCCATCTTGGTTGAGAGAGAAGTGGAGGGGGGACTCTCAGTTTAGTTTCCACCAGTTATCCCTGTGTGATCGCAAACAAATTACCCAGCCTCTCTGTGCCTGTGGTTTTTCATCACAGAAAATGGGAAGAGTGAGAGTACTTTTCTTTTGGGGTTGTAAAAATTAAATGGCTTAATATTTTAAGGTGCTTAGAATAATGCATGACATTTTATAACATCTATTTTGAGCAGAAAATTTTCTTCCTATGTACCATATGGAATTAAAATGCACTATGTTTATTTTTACAAATAAAGAAATTGAAACCAACTGCAGTGATGTGTTTAACCCAGTTAACACAGGGTTAAACCAGCTGGAGATCTCAGAGTCCTTGACACCTGGCCACATGGCATTCCATGGATCAGAAGCAGACTACAGACAACACAGTAACAGCTCTGAAATTTGGGTGGGGGGGACTTTAAACAGTTCATGATAACGAAGATCTCCAAGGTAAGAGCTACTGGAAAGATTTCACTTGCCTCCATCTTCCCTAGTACCTCACACAGTACTTGACTTGTACATACTCACCAAATGCTTTAAAAATAAGCATATCAGCAATGGTCTCCTGTTGGGTGGTTAGGCAAGCATGAGATTATGGCATGCAATTTGCTTACTTGAGTGATTTACTCAAGATACGTTTTTATCTACTTATTCCACACCAAAAAAATATAAAAAACAAAAACAAAAACTACCTTGAGCTCTCACATGTACCAGGGCTCATATTGACACACGAGTGTACTGGACACACTATCACAGTCAGGTGCCTGTGATTCACCTGTGTAATCCTAGCTGCTCAGGAGACTAAGACCTGAGGATCAGGGGATGAAGCCAGCCCAGACACGAAAGGCCCTGAGACTCTTATCTCTAGTTAACCATAGAAAAAAGCCAGTAGTGGCTCTGTGGCTCCAATGGTAGATAGATAGATAGAGAGAAGGAAAGAAAAAAAGAAAGAAAGAAAGAAAGAAAGAAAGAAAGAAAGAAAGAAAGAAAGAAAGAAAGAAAGAAAACAAAAATCAAAATGATGACAGCAGCACAGGAAAACATACCATCTCAGTCCTGTTGTGGGCACTGACTGCATACTAGAACACCTAAAGATGGGACACACAGCCATCACTGCATGACTCTGATGAGCAATCTGGGTGTAGGAAATGAAGGAACATGGGCAGTTAATTTACACAACTTACCCATGGGCCTCTTCTCCAAAGTAGAAATGCACTGACTTGAGAATAGCTAAAGGATACAAAACAAAACAAAAAAATTATCATGTTAGGGCCTAAGAGTGAATGGAGAATTCTAGAATCCAGAAGGAAGGGTTTTGTGTACCCTAGGAATGAAGTAGCACAAATATTAAAGGGGGGGTGACAAACAGGTATTGCAGGAGGAAAGGCCCCGGTACAAGTGAAAAGGTACAAGCAACTGCATCACAAGGAGACTGAGAAAGTTTGATACAGGGCAGGAACCTCTATTGAAGATCAATTTTTACATGTTGAATGGTTCATGATTCAAGATTAGACTTCACTACTGAATCTCCAGGAGAATTTGATAATGGCATCCTCATTAAAAATAAACCTAGAGGACATTAGAGAGTGACAAAGATTCCACAAAAACAACCAAGCCATTTCTAAAACTTCAGGGTGGAGACAGATCTTCAGGCTCTTTGGTCTACCCAATGATGTCCTCTGTGTAGTGCACATGCCTGAACAGTTAGTGCTTGAGAGGAGAGCCTTTAAGGCCAATCGTGATAAGGGGGCTTTTGCAACCTCCGATTCGTGGGCTCCCAGCTGCTTCTTGAACAAATATATACTAGGGATTCTATTGTCCAAAGAACTCATCTTCTGTAAGCCAGTTCATCTGAACTTAACGTATCTCCTATCTATAAATTAATCTGCTTGAACAAAACATGTACTTGGCCGTTTTCTGGCTCTCCCAGTACCCATGTGGAAGACTTCAAATTCCTTAGAATGACACAGAAGGTCTTCTAACACGGGCTTCACCTTTTATAGTCTGCTTCCTGTAAGTTCACTTACTTTGACATCAAAGGCGTTTATTTCCAAGGTGTCTTTCCTCTTCTTGGCATGACATTTTTCAGACTTAATATCTTTGTCCCTCTGATCCTCAAAGATGGATACAAAAACCAACTTCTCTCTGAAGTCTTCCCTGATTTGATTTGCTTCATTGAATTTCTGTTTGTATTGCCTTCAAAAATTTGAAGATGCATCTTGCATTAAGCTGTAGACAGTTTATTAAGCTGTAGTCATTATCCCAGCCTATCCTTCATGCTCCAGTGTCCCTTCACATTTCTTTTTGAGACTCAAGAGTTCCCATAACCTTTTTCTGAAAAAATACAAAGTTATGAGCTTATACTAAATACTAATCAATTTACATGCATTCAAGTATGTAATCCTTCAAATTGTAGAAATACCCCCACTTCAGAGATGAGAAAACTGAGGCAAAGAGCCAAATTAAGTCTGCAGTCAAATAGCTGAAGAGAAGGACTCGAGATTTAGGTCAATCTGGACACTAGTGGCCACTCATGAGGCTAAGATCTGAGGATCATTGTTCAAAGCCAGCCTGGACAGGAAACACTGTGAGACTCCTATCTCCAAAAATCTACTCAGGAAAAGCTAGAAGTGGCGCTGTGGCTCAAGTGGTAAAGTGCTATCTTTGAGCATAATAAGGCTCAGGGACAATGTGGGAGTTCAGGATTCAAGGGCCAGGACCAGCTTTAAAAAAAGTGATTGAGTCTGCAAAACTCTGGCTCGAGAACATTCTAGACTGCTTGTCTACTGTGAATGTGATCCCTAGGCTGGGAAATACTCTGTGTGCCCTTTTATTGTTGTTGTTGGGGTTTTTCCTTTTGCATTTTTTGTTTGTTTTGGTACTGGGGTTTGGCTTCAGAGCCTTACATTTCTAGTCAAGTGCTCTGGCACTTGGACCTTGCCCCCAGTTCTTCTTTGCTTTCCTTTGTTTTCCAGGTAGTCTTTGATTTTCTCCAGGGGTCAGTCTCATCACACAATCTTCCTTCCAATACCTGCAATGTATTTGGACACAACACTACTGTATCACTTTGTGTTGTTGTTGAGGTTGGTTCTCATGAACTTTTTATTATTATTCTTATTATTATTCTGGTAAGGCTCAAATCATGATCCATTTGGTCTCTGTCTCCTAAATTACTGAGATTACAGATATAGAGGGACTATACCCGACTCCTTAGTTTTGTTCTTGGGACCTACTGTTTAGTACACAATAGAGGCTCGATTTGTTCTTGCTGGATGAAGGAAGCACATTTTGCCCTGTCTATAATATCATGTGTTTATGCCCCACTACGTTTTGGCTGAACGTTCATGCATCTATATATACATCAAATGCTTCTTGAATTTGAAAAATCAGAAGGAAAGTATAAGACGGGAATAATAAGGAAAGGCAAGAGAGGGAGAGTCAGTCTGGCAGGCAAACCGACTTTCAGAAGGAAGATATTGGAGCGGGTGGAACTCTGGTGACAGGAGAAGGGAAGTGACTGGGTCAGGTTAGTGTGAATCAGAGCCTGGGAAGCTGGAGGCCATGGCAAGAAGGAACCCCGGAGAAATGGACCAGCCCTGATTGGTTCAACTGCTAGTTGCCAGGCAGCCGGGGGTGGGGCCAAGGTCTGCCAGAGCTTGATGGTTTTTCAAGGGAAGATGGAGATGAGAATTTGTAGGTGGAATCCTTCTCTCTTTAAAACATAGGAAAGGGTTTCAAATTGAAGCCAAAATAAACTTAAGCGAAGTAAGGCACAGTTGCTGCTTCGGTGCACAGTGGAAAGGGCAGGTGGGCTTTTAAGGCATCGTGGGCTTTTAAGGCTTTGGGAACTCCCTGGGCTCTCAACATGCAAAATCACATGTCTCTGAGAGAGGCCCCTGTCTTTGGGGGTCAGGGAAGGCCCCAGGACTCTGCTGGTGGTCTGAAGGTATACAGATAGTGATAATTTGATTTTTCCCTCTGGTTTTTCCAAAGGGGCTTGATATGAAGCCTTCAAAGGAGAACTTTGCTTCCTTCTCTTCTCAGCTCAGCCCTGGACCAGGAAAAAAAATCACAGGGGATCCCTTGCAAAATAGGGAAGACAGATAGGTGACCATAACAACTAGGGAAGCAGAGGGGAGAAAGGACTCAGCACCCAGCAGTATGATTTGGGGGTATCTGCTGTAGATTCAGGACCATAAGAAGGAGCAGAATGCAGTAAAGGAACAGTAGAGATAGGAGAGCAAGCAAGAGAGAACTTAAATCCCCAGGGTTGAAAGCCTCCTGGGGTCACCTGTGGTTTTCACTGAATTAGGTCCCTATGTCTTAAGCATCCACACCAGCCCCTGGGACAAAGCAGAGAAGTCTGAGGACGAAGATGGTTCCAACTCCCACAGGCAAAGTACTACAGACTCAGATATTCAGGTAAGAATCCAGGGACTCTGACAGTTCATTCTATGACTTTGCAGAACTTCCTTTGCTTCTCAAATCCTCAGTCTCCATGTCTGTACAATGGGGATAATAATCAAATCCGGTGACTTTTTGTGTGGTTAACTGTTTCAGGAGACTATTCAGGATAATGTCTGGCAGGCAGACAAATGACAGCGGCACTTATTTTCCTTCAGAAGTCCTCGGAAGCCAGGCAGGAGCGCACACACCTTTCATCCTCGCTACTCAGGAGGCTGAGATGTTAGGATTATGGTTGAAATCCAGCCTCAGCAGGAAAGTCCATGATACTTTTCTCCAGTTAACCCCATCCACGCGACAAAACGACTACCATGGAAGTGGAGATGTGGCTCAAATGGTAGAAGGCCACCTTGAGTGGAAGAAAGCTAAAGGACAGAAACTCAGGCTCTTTGTTCAAGCCCCATTACTGATACCTTTAAAAAAAAATCCTCGAGGGGCCAGGAGTTTGGCCTAGTGGTTAAAGTGCTTGTCTAGCATGCATGAAGACCCAGGTTTGATTCCTCGGTACCACATACATAGAAAAAAGCCAGAAGTGGTGCTGAGGCTCAAGTGGTAGAGCTCTAGCCTTGAGAAAGTCCAAGGACAGTGCTCAGGCCCTGAGCTCAAGCCCAGGACTGGCAAAAAAAAAAAAATCCTCGAAAGAATGTAAAGGGGCAGGGCTCACCCAGGTGAGGTGGGGGTAGAGGTGGTGGTGATTTTCTATTTCTCCCTTTTAGTAACTTCTATAACTGTAGCTTGAAATGATGTGGCTTCCCTCTTTTATGACGCCATTCTTTTACCCATACTACCTATGTATGACAAAGGGTAGAAAGGAGCAAGTCTGTCTTAAACATCTACCTTGGCTTCCCAATACTTCCTAGGGGCTAAGTGGATATCAGGTACCACGTGATCATGATGGTTATTGCTTAACTCAGCATCTAGACATGAGGGTTTCAATAGTCGGATATAGTAGCTAATCCTTAACATGTCCTTTATAGGACCAGATACTATTAGCCCTAGCTTGTTAATGGGATGACAGAGCTATAGAGAGGCCAAGTGGGTTGCTTAAAATCACAGGGCTTGTAAGTTGTTGTTGTTGTTGTTGTTGTTGTTGTTGTGTGTGTGTGGGGGGGGGAGGGGGGTGAAATATACAAGCTCCATCATTGTGAGTGGAATCAGCTGACTAAATTGATGGGTTTTGAAAAGTTCATGTGGGAGGAGACAGTTTCATGGAATATACAAGGGTAAGAAGTAGGTAAATGAAAGAACTAAAGTACAAATGGAAGGAGCGTGTAAGCCTTGAGAAGATGAAGTAGAGCAAATAAAAATACACGGACAGATGAGTAAAGGATCTATCACTAAATGAGTACACGAATGTTCTGTGTGCTCTTGAGAGAAAGACAGGCAGAGACAAGAAATTGAGCTGCTCTGTACACCACAAGGATGAGGATTTGGACATTTCCAAGTTGCCAAGTAGATGCTGAACCAGAAGACCTTAGACACATCAGTTCTTCTTTTCCACCATTGCCACTCTGATCAGAGTAAGGTCAGGAGCCGGGGGAGAGAAGGCAACTAGGACTTGAACTCTGGGCCTGGGCACTGTCCCTGAACCTTTTGGTGCTCAAGACTAGTGCTCTACCACTTGAGCCACAACAATATGTCCAGGTTTTCTAAGTAGTTTCTTGGCGATAAGAGTCTCATGGACTTTTCTGCCTAGGCTGGCTTTGACCTTCAGTCCTCAGATATCAGCCTCCTTAGTAGCTAGGATTGCAGGCATAAGTCACTGGGCACCCAACAGCTGGGAGTCTTCAATCAGCAGGGATGAGAAATATTATGAATCCAGATCAAGCAGCATAAAGTTTCAGATAGCTCTGAAGTGAGAGTCTTTAGATGTGATCATCAAGAACTTTCTGTCCAGTTATAGCTTAGAATGGTTCCCAAGCCTGAGTGAGAGTAAAACCTAGCTTTCCTTTATGGCTGGAGTTGTGAGCTATTTAGGCTACTGGGCTGTCCATGCCTGCCTAGGAGATTTCTCTGATTCTTGGCCTGAGAAGGTCACATAAATACAAATGCAGGCATGTACTTAAACTCTTGGAAGTTCATTACTTGGGAATTTATTTAAACACAAGGAACTGTTAGATATTTTTTTTTACAATGGACACCATACCAAGACATAAATCACACCAAATTTGTTTGAAATCTTGTCTTTAGAAGGTTGTATGTTTTTACAAAACTTCCAGCAAATATAGTCCAGCTTTTAGATTTGTAATGAAATCTGAAACCAAGCACACTGGTGAGCTTTTGAGGGTCTCTGAAGAACTAGTTCCAAACAGCCTCAGTGTAATAATACTTCCTTAATCTCATCCTGGCAAGCTACATTACTGTGTTGGGCTCTACCGTTCCGAAGTTTAGGATGGATCCTGCAAATGTTCTATACAATTGTGAAAAAAAGCATGATTAAGATAGCAATTTGAGGGCAATTTTGTGCTTGAGTATTCTTCAGCATGTGTAAATTGCCAAATTAGCAATACCTGATTCCCCTGTTGGCTAGTGACTTGGAGATACCCCAAGCCATGAATGGGGCAGAAAGTTAATTAATCTGCTTATTAAAATGAAGAAATGTCTCATTTGCATTCATTTGCATTCAAGACTTGCAACCATCCTGCTTCTTGGTGGTCCTTGGCTTTCTTTCCTCAGCACCACTGACCTAGCTAGATATTAACTTCGTGCTTGGATTTTTCTGTGAGAAGGCTTTAAGTGTCCCAAGACTGACATCACTGGTGCAGTCAGGACATGATTTTTCTTATAGGTCTTTGAATTCACTATCAAGACTTTCCCTCTCCTGTAGGCTGTTGGTGCTTGCCTGAAGTTGGCCACAGGTAAGTAAAGATTTATAGATCTGATAAATCTTGGAAAATAGAGACCTTATTTCCATAAGAATTGGATATATTATTTGGGGATGATCCATTCAATTATCTGTAATTTCCTACTGAATTTTCAACTGAATTTTCCATGTTTTTTTTGTGTGAGCATGTGCACGTGTGTGTGTGTGTGTGTGTGTGTGTGTGTGTGTGTGCATACAGACACATGTGTGGGCACTCCCCCCCCCCCCACATTCTAGCTTTCTTCCTCTGTTTTTCAAACTTATTGGGAGATCTGCTTTAATAAGAAAGTTTATTGCCTGCTGAATATATCTTAGAAGGTTCCACATTCGGGATTTGTTTTGTTTTGAACCTGGAAGTCTTCAGGTAACCTGAATCCAGGCCTCCTTAAACCACCTCCAAAAATAAAGATTGCATGAGGTCTTGGAAGAGGGGGTTGGGCAGAAGTGATTTGAAAGGTGGGGGAAGGGAAGGAATACAGAGACTCAAGCTCTTGGAAGCCCGGTCAGTAGAGCCATCCTCCAAACAAGCAAACAAACAAACAACCACCAAAACTGCGGTAGGGAGATTCAGTCCAAAAGAAGTCTGCACCAGGGAGAGATTCCCCAGCTGGAATTTAAGGGGAAGCCGAGGGCTGGTGCTCCTGTATTTGGTAGTCAGTCCCTGGTGATACCTTAACCACAGTGTGGCTGTCAGGAAAGAGGGGCTCTGTCCTCTGTGCTCTCAGGCTTAGCACTCAGACTGGGAAGGGACCTGGCTGGAGGGAAAAACATTACCACCTAGCCTTAGACCTCTAGTGAGCCTAGGAGCAGAATTATATTTCAGAACTAGTCTACAGAATGGACAGGAAATGACCTCTCCACAAACTGCTTCTTTCAAAACAAGCAGTGGTGCCTCTGGCCACCCAGCTTCTCCCAATCTCTCTCTCTCTCTCTCTCTCTCTCTCTCTCTCTCTCTCTCTCTCTCTCTCTCTCTCTCTCTCTCTCTCTCTCTCTCTCTCTCTCCCTCCCTCCCTCCCTCCCTCCCTCCCTCCTCTCTTCTCTCCTTTCCTCCCTTCCTCCTCGCTCTCCCTCTCTCAGAGCTTCGGCGCTCTCCTTCCTCTCTCCTGTGTGCTCCCTCCCTCCCTCCCGCCCTCCCTCCTTCTTCTCTCTCTGCCTCCCTCCCTTCCTCCCTCCCTGCCTCCCTCCTCCCGCTCCCTCTCCTCTGCTATAGAGGTTTTCTACAGCACTTCCCAGCCAGTGTGTTCAGCCTGCGTGCCCGCCTCTGTGTGTGTGTGTGTGTGTCTGTGTGTGTGTCTGTGTGTGTGAGCGCGCCTGTGTGTGTGTGTGTGTGTGTGTGCGCCTACTTTGTACTGGGAGAACACAGCCCATGTGCTCTGCATGGACCTTACTAATACTCTGTTTAGCTTGATTTTCGACAAGCAGGCAAGATGTCCAGCACACCACATGACCCCTTCTATTCTTCTCCTTTCGGCCCATTTTATAGGAGACATACACCCTATATGGTCCAGCCAGAGTACCGAATCTATGAGATGAACAAGAGACTGCAGTCTCGCACAGAGGTAAGTACTTCAGTCTTAGCTGTGTGTGTGTGTGTGTGTGTGTGTGTGTGTGTGTGTGTGTGGTTTTTATTTTATTTTTATTTTGGGGATTTTTTTCCTTTTTAAACTGTGCCTGGGATTTTCCTGGTTGAATTTGAGGGGAAGTGTCCCACTACTAGTTCCTAGCTCGTAGGGTGGGACAGAGCGCCGGGTCGGATCCACTAGTTTGGAGGGAGGGTTTGCAGGGATAACAACTCTGGGAGCCTGGAGACAGTTTCTGCCTGAATCTTCAATCACACAACCCCCAGCAGCAGTTGACTCACATGTGAAGAGGGGGGTCCGGGGGTCTCCCGAAATTCTTATTCTCCTAGAACTCCAGTGTTGGTTGGCAGGCTCTGCAATGGTCCTGTTTCTTGAGATGTAGTGCAAGGCATTTTGTGATTGTTTGCATTGGGGAAAATGTACTTACGCATGTGTGGATTGACAAATTGCAAAGGAAGTCTGCGTTGACTTTATATTTGCTTCCCAAAGTCATCAAAATCCAGGTAAAGGGGCAAAAGAGTAGCCTTACAGACTTTTCAGAAGTCGCCCTGGAGAAACATATTAGTGTGTTGCCATGCTCAATCAGAAACCAGTTGCTTGGGGCTAGATTCTCTACTTTCTCCTCTTGCGGGGGGGCTGAGTCTCCGAAGGATTCTACCTTGGGACCGGAGCTGGCAGAAGATTGAAGTCAATTGTAGATTTTGGACAATTGTGTGAGTGTGTGTGTGTGTGTGTGAGAGATAGGGAGAGAGAGAGAGAGAGAGAGAGAGAGAGAGAGAGAGAGAGAGAGAGAGTCCCAGGCAGTAAGCAACTTTAGGAACAGTGAGACCAAGACTTTTAGAACTTTCTAAATGCAAAACTCAGAACTCCATACTAGCCTTCCGGAATTTAAATATTTAATGTCAGTGATTTTTTTCCCCCTCTTTTAATCCCTCTGTGCTGGCTGACTAGCAGAGCAGGCTGTGGGGGAGGGGGCTGTTCATTTTGCCTGTAAATTGGAGCTTTGTGTTCTAGTGTCTGAATAGGAGTTTGTCATAGGTGCTCAAAAGTCACTTTGGGAAGTAGAAATCCTTCAGAACTGAGTTTTCTCAGCAGAGTGCAGATGCCCAGAGGATTTCTGTCAGAGAGTTTCTGAGGATGAGTTTGGTAGATAGAGTGAAGATGGAATTGAACAAAAAGGAATTTTCTTAAGTTTATCTTACAAAATAATACCCATTTGGTTGATCTGTCAGCAGAGCCATAGAGAATTCATAACGTTGAATGTGTTTAATATAGCTAACCAATGTGACCTGCTTTGTGATTGGCTAACAGCTTGGCAAAGACTAGTACCTCTCTGAAAAGTGGATGGTGTTCATCACTATTAATTTCTTTATATGTTAATACATCCTAGATGTGAAATGCAATTGCTGGCAGTGTAGTTTTCTCTAGAAGCCAGTAGCTTCTACAGAAGTGTAAACTGTTATGCTCAGGGTGGTGAGCTGTTGGCAGTAAATGACATTTGTGTGTGTCTGTGTATGCATGGTGTTTGTTGCTTTGTGTGTGTGTGTGTGTGTGTGTGTGTGTGTGTGTGTGTGTGTGTGTGTGTGTGTGCATTGCAGTTTGTATCTTTGGTTGAAATCTTTGCCAATGTGTCTTGGAATCTTACATCCCTGCATAAACAATGAGTTGGCATAGTCTGCCTTCAGAAGAGAGGACAAGGACTAGCTTAAAGTTCAGACCCACGTTAATTGTGATGCAACTTTGAGAAACCTTTTAAAAGTATGATTTGTTTTTACAAGATTCTACAGGCCACATAGCCTCATTCTTGAATAGCAACAAGGTTTTAGATTGTTCTGTGTCCAACTTACATTTTAGAAAGTTTTTCAGACTTGGAAGTTGTATGTTCCTGTGGGAAAACGGGGCAGGTAGGGTCTTTGCTTGGGGTGTCTGTTCCACACTGGCCAGCTCTGAGCTAGGAGACTTGGCCCTCACAGCATGCAATGCTTCCCAGGGTGTTTTGCATTGGAGACAAGACATTTGAAAAGTGCCCTATTGCTAGTGTACAAGATCGAGGCCCTTTGTCAGAACTTACTTTGGCACTTCCAACCTTGAGACTATGGGGAATGACTTTGAAAGAGTTTAGTCTGAATAGAGAAAATCTTGAGAGCGGAAGAAATGGAAAGCTTTAGGACCCATCTAAGAGTCATTCTGTCTTTAACAGTAAAACATTATCTATTATTTTCAATAGACTTCTATACTGACCTCTCTATATTTCTAACCCTTTGTAGCTGGTCTGTCTTTGTTTTTGCTTTTGTGCCAGTCCTGGGATTGAACTCAGGGCCTGGTCACTAAGCTTCTTTGCTTAAGGTTAATGCTCTACTGCTTGAACCACAGTTCCATGTCTGGGTTTTTCATGGTGAACTGATGATGAGAATCTCATGAATTTTCCTCCTGGGGTTGGCTTCAAACTATCATCCTTAGAGCTCAGCCTACTGAGTAGCTAGAATTACAGGTTTGAGCCACTGGCATCATTAGATCTTTTTAGTAATTATCCAAATAATTCCTCAGGCACCTTTGCCAAGCAGTAAAAATGATGTAAGAAACCTAAATCAAATATTTGGTTTTTATTTCATATGAAAAAAAGGAGAAAGAATCATATAATTGAGTCTAAGAAATTCAGAGTATTAACATTACATATTAAGTTTTGATTCTAGTGTGTACTTATGGAAAATAACTTTGCTTGGGAAAGTTACACTTCATCTTTAACGGTGATGGTTATTTATGATAACATGCTCAGAGTCCTGGGAAACGATTGGTTGTAGTAAAATATAAAATTACCAAAGAGGAGTTATCAGTTGTTCATCTCAAAGATCAAATATACTAATATTTCATTAATTCCTAATAACACACACACACACACACACACACACACACACACACACACACACACCCCACCTTGGTGATCCTTTCCACTCCCCATTCCTTTTGAAACATACACTTGGCTAGAAAGAAATGATAGAAAACCAGCTTGTGATGAAGGAATTATAATCAAGTTTGTAGAAATTTCCTAGAGACCTCTGTTTTTGTGGAAGTCAATTAGTGAAAAACCACCAATGCTTATCTATGGCTTTTTCCATGGCCCACTCCCACAGCCCCTCTCATGGGCATTTATTCCAATTAAATCAAATCAAAGTCTGGCAGACCCTAGGTCCTAAGCATTTAAAGAGGCTGGGGTGGGTGAGTTAAGCCTTTTTCTAACTCTGTCACTTACAACCTAGCGAATGGGGTTTTGATTTTCACATCTGCAAATGACTCTTTCTCTTTTTTTCATATATTTTGAATTGTAATTATTAGAAGGGTTACATTATATTCACCGGATAGAAGGTGCATTCCTTCACAAACATTGATACCCTTTTTCATGTCTTGGTCCCCATTTCCCTCCCCCCACCCCCACCCCTCATCTTGTTTCCCCCCTTCCGTACTCTTTCATTTGAAAATTCCAATTGTTTTTCTTTAATAAGAGAAAATATTAAGAAAATGGAATGAAGATGACATTGTATTTTGCTGCTAGCTTTTAGTTCAAAACCACCAAATAGTACTAAAATGATCAGTTCTTAGTGAGGGACACGCGAAGGTCTGGACTCTGTCAGTCTCCTTTAATGCTAGCCTTGGGAGCAAGCCCAGGCACAAAGTAGGTACTCAATTAACATTTGTTGACTAGTCAACCCAGGAATCCAACAGATAAAAGGGGAGAGAGGTCTTGAGAACCAGCTAGTGAAATTAGCACCTTGCCTGGGAAAACAATTCTGATACTTTTGGGGCCTGGTATCCCCTGTGGAGCTGAAATTGTCCTCTGCATTTCCTCCCTGTTTTTCTTTTAAAGTGCTCACCTCCCATCCTCACATTTATTTCATTATGAGGTCATTTAGATCACAGATCATTGGATCCAACAAAGCAACTTTCTAAGGACTTTACCTCTTTTAAAAGGAATATAACTGCGTTAAAAAGCCAACAACCAAAGCAAAAAAATAAATGCATGCATTTTGATCTTTGCTTGCTGTTCTGGGAAAGAAAATCTCTTTGTAACATTAGAATCTCAGTGGATTTTGATCAATGTGTTGGGGTTTCCCCACATGCCCCCTAAAATGAAATTAAAGCGAACCTTTGAGCTTGTGTCACTATTGTTCAGAGGTAGTAGGAAAAGGGTTGACATTTCCTTGGGTGCATGCTTCCATAAATTGACCCAATGTCTTCCAAAAATCCAGATATTTGAATGGTTTCATAGTGTCAAATGCATATGGGGAAAATACCACTGTACAATTGTAGAGTTCAATGCTGTACACAGAATGCAGTCAGGGCATGCAAATACGTCCTAAAGACTTAAATATTTGTTTGTGAAAAGCTTCTGTGGAAACAAAACAATACATGTATATTTTTAATTTCCTGAGGTCTGCATTGTGGGATGTGTGCTATCTGAGAACAATGATAGTAAATACCATTTTAAGTGAAGGGAGAGATTGAACTCTTGTTGGATTGTTGTGGAATTTAAGCAAGTTCATCAAGTAGCTGTGTAAATCTTGGTGATTGAGGCTAAGTTTTCTATATCTTGTTTGTTTAATTAACCCAAACTACCTTCATTCAAATGAAGATGTTTTAAAAAAACTCTGTAGTTTTCATTTTGTACTATAGTAATTTTAATAAAATACCATAAAACACCAGGAAAGCATAATACTTTGTTTTCCCCCCTTTCCTTTGATCAATATTACATACCCAATGCAAAAGAAAGAAAATATGTGATTACAGTGAGAAGCAGTTCACAAGAGTATTTTTTATTAGAATGACAGTATTTAGTTTTACAGGATTTAATACGAACATGAAAAAAAAATGTTTGAAGATCTTGAAATTCAAATCTGCTGTTTTTCACTCTTTGGCTCAACTCTAAAACTCCCCAGGGAGGGAGTAGGAGGGGAGAGGGGCAATTCATAGTCCTCTTTTCTTTCAGCTACATTTTTTTATATACTGGGTCTCAGGGTTTCAAGTTGTAACATCATGTTTATTCATGGAAGAGCTCAGTATCATTGATGTATTGATGTTCAGATGGAATCTAGTTAAAATAAGATTAGGTATTTTGGCTAGGTGAAAAAAAAAGAAAGAAAAATGCTTTATAATAACTTAGTAGTCCCCTCGCCTCCTTAGAAAATTAGAGAGACTATGGTATTCTCAAGTCTATGAATGATTTTCAGTTGTTTTTTTTTTTTTTTTTTTTTGAACTTTCCAAGCATTTTGGAAGGGGCTGGGGAAAGGAGGAGGGGTGTATGGGGGAGGGGTTGGTAGTGGAATGGACAGCTTTTTTCCCCCCCTTCTTTTTGTTTTTAGAACAGCTATTTTGAAAATGTTAAATGAAACCAAAAGGATAGTTTTGAAAATAAAAACTTCCATGCCCCTTAGTTTTCAAGCTCTCTGTCCACCCTTCACGAGTAAATTGCAAGACTCTTTACACTCATTTTATTTTCCTGAAGTCTTTTTTCCTTTCTTTGTTTTTTTTAAAACTATGGGAACTGTTTTTAATTAAAAATTGCTTGCAAACTAACTATTTGTAGGAGAACAGAAGGGAGAAAAAAAATCTTTCAATCTCCATTCAACACAGATTCTTATCAGCTGAAAATCAATGCACATTTCAATTTCTTTCTTTTTTTGGTGAATGAAATATGATGTAAGATTTAAACACTATGCAATTTTTTTGAGCATTTAGCTTTTTGTTTGGATTTCAGGGAGAAATTAATTTAAATTGAATGGAGAATAGGGCCATAAATCTCCTTTTATTACAATTGCCCACTTAGACTCATTTTTCATGAGGAACACAGAGCACCCCTTCTCTGAACTAGAAAACAAAACAAACAACCACACATATCCAACTTTATGAATGGGTCAATTTAAAAAACTTATTTATGTAGATTTGATTCCAATAATTGATCAAAGTACAATGTATTTGCGTGTGTGTGTGTGTGTGTGTGTGTGTGTGTGTGTGTGTGTGTGTGTGTGTGTGTATGCCAGTCCTGAGGCTTGAACTCAGGGTCTGAGTTTTTGTGCTCAAGGCTAATGCTCTATTACAGCTCCATTTCCAGCTATTTTAGCCATTAATTGGAATTTCTTTTTTTCCATATATTTTTTACTGTAATTAATAGAAGGGTTACATTATATTCACCAGATAGAAGATGCATCACTTCACAAACATTGATATCCTTTCTCATGTTTTGGTCTCCTATTTCCCTCCCCCCACCCCCACTCCTCATCTTGTTTTCCTCCCTTCCCTATCCAATTTCAAATAACCAAATACGCATGTATACAATACATCAGATAACAAGGTGAAATACTGTAACAATATGAGATAACCAAGGCACAGCAAAAGAGATGAGAGATAACATAGTACATTAAGGCCAGCACTCACTCATTATATGACTTTTGTTTCTATATCCTGGAGGTCATTTCACTTAGCATCATACTATATGGACTTCTGGAATTTCTTGCTCAGGCTGGCTGCAACCACGATCTTCAGCTCTCAGCCTCTTGAGTAGCTAGGCTTGTAAGGTGTGTGCCATGAATGCCTCGCTGCAGTATCTTTTTGAATTATCTGTACAGATAGCTTTGGAAAATACTAGCAAATACTCAGACCCCAGGTACGTTTATTGTACTATAACTATGGCATTTTCTCTTTCTATTTTATTTTAGCTTTTTTCCTCTTTTTACATAAAACGAATCTGTTTGAGTGAAGGACATTTCTCTCCTTTTGATGTAAATTCTGACAGCATAAACCTGAACATGGGTAACAAACTCTTAATAAAGTTAACTCACTGTTTCAATAATTCCCATACTTCTGACAATCCGATATGGAAATAATGAGATGATGAACACTTTGCTTTGCTTTTCTTTTTGTTCCATAGACCTTGTGATTTGATGATGGAAAGAGACATACAAGCCAACTCACAAGGGGTGCCATGATGATAGGTTCCTTTGCAGTGCATTATGGGAGTCCATGTGCATTGAATGGTGCCCACTTCATTCAGGGTAGCTGGGATTATAGTAGTTAGCATGAGTGGAGTTTTGCTCTGCTGGGCACAGTGCTAGATGCTCTCTTGTATTTTCGCTCCTGTAATCTCTGTGATTGTATTAATTTCCCACAATCTTTGCTGATGAGAAACTGGGAACACAGGCTATATAACTTGTCCTAGGTCCTATCTATAGCCATTTAGCTTCAGAGATTGGGCATTACCTAATCCTTCATAGCACATCTTGAATGTGACTGCATTTATTCCTCACCCCCCTCCCATGGTTTACTTAGGCTATGGGGTCCAGGTTGATTCCCTAACGTGATTCTATTTGCCGTCTCTCAAATGTCTGACTTTATTTCAAAAGAAATCATGTGTATTTCCATGAGATAAAGCCAGAAATGGCAAGCATACTTTTGTACTTTTTATTTATCCAAGGAAATAACCTGAACCACATCCCCAATTGAAAATATTCTTACTTTATCTTAAGGGAATTACAAAATAGTTTTATAATTACATACAAAGTATATAGATTTCTATCCAGTTATTAGTTCTTCTTGGCTATGCTTAGAAGAAGAATTGTTTTGAATATTAATGGGATGAGTGGAGAAGTGGTGCCATTTTTTTGGTATTGTCTCTCCTTTGCATCACTTAAGAAGGATGAATCGGGATGAGATTTTGTCATTGCATTGGGTTACTCAGCAGTTAATCATTTGGAAATCAGAAAGATAAAGATGCTGAGTATCTTCAGTGTCTGGCTGCTTCTTCTGTGCTGGTAGCTCTGAGAGCCCCCAGCCTGGCTTCACATCAGTTCTGCATGTCACCAGCTTAAAAGAAAGTTCTAGATGTCTAGTGAAAAAGAGAAGGCTTACCATGAAACACTTCACAGGCCTCTGAGGAGGGCCTTACTTGTTGGCAAGTCCTCACCTTTTCCTTCTTGGCTAGGGCAGGGGGCTTGGCGTGTGCTTCCTGCCCTTTTACTCCATCTTTCAATCCCCTCCCCAATGAACAGCCCAAGTGACACTCAAAAATATTTTCAAAAGATTATCTTTAAGTAGTTGTACAAAAGAGTTGCCATTCAACAAAGTGGTTCATGAATGCAACGCATCTTGTTCAATGCAGGTGACACCTTTGTTGTAAACCTCCATTCCAATAGCTGTCTATTTTCCCCACTCCTGAGAGACAGGCTCTAAAATCCCTTGTCTGACTTGAAGATCATTTGATCTGTTCCTTTCATGACTCTACACCATCTCCAACCCTCACACAGTGGAATCCAGCCTCCAGAGACTACTTTGGGATCCATTATCTTAGTGGCTTCACATCTCTGGGTCTTTGCTCTTCATGGTAGATGTGGACAAATGGCTTCTTCCGCAATAGCACATGATTACTATCAACAGGCTTAAGGTGAACCAGAATTAGGCAGGAGATTAATCAATATCTTAAAGACCACAGGGACAATGGAGTTTCTGTAGTTTGGAGGTCATCTGTTGATCAGATCAAATGTCTGCTGCCTTTCCAGAGAAGCCTCTCTCGGACTCCTCAATGGAGTCCCCAGTCAAGTCCTGTCATGTGTCTTCTTTGTACACTTCATGGGAATCAATGAAAGTTGACACTTGTTTGTTTCTTATTTATATCTTAAGTGCTTATCATGCATAAAAATGGAAGCCCAGCAAGGGCAGGGACCTGATTGTTCTTGTAGTCAGATGGGTACAGATGACATGCAAACTTGATCTGTGGATTAAAAGAAAGTACATTGTGGTAGCACTGACCCTGGGCATTTGCCCTGAGTCTTATCGATTGTAGTGTGTGATTATGGTTGGATGTGTGGAGCTGGGGAGCCATCCTTACAGGGGAATATCAAGTTCTCACAAAGGAGAAGGCCTTCCGGAAAAAGTGGAAGCCTGAAGAATTTTTCCCTATTGGTAGTATGATTCTGATGTGTGATTAAAAATATTTCTCCAGGCTTGGTGCTGATAGCTCACATCTACAATCTTAGCTATACTAGAGGCTGAAATCTGAACATCACAGTTCAAAGCTAGCCCAAGTAGGCAATTCAGTGAGTCCCTTATTTCTAGTTAACCAGCATAAAGTCAGATGAAGAACTGTGACTCAAGAGGTAGAGTGCTACCTCTGGACAAAAAGCTAAGGAAGAGGGCCGGGAGTTTGGCCTAGTGGTAGAGTGCTTGCCTAGCAAGCACGAAGACCTGGGTTTGATTCCTCGGTACCACATACATAGCAAAAAAGCTGGAAGTGGTGCTGAGGCTCAAGTGGTAGAGCTCTAGCCTTGAGAAAGTCCAAGGACAGTGCTCAACCCTGAGCCCAAGCCCAGGACTGGCAAAAAAAAAGGCTAAGGAACGGTGCTCAAGCACACACACACACACACACACACACACACACACACACACACACACACTCATTATGCTGGCTCTGAAAGGTGTTTTCTCATTTGGTGTTTCTACCATGTCTCTCTGCCTCTGGATGAACTGAAGGGCCCCAAAGCAGCTGTGAATGATAACACTAATCACAATAATACCTACATTTGTCTGATACATGTTTTACTTGAGGAAAGAATTTTAGGACCAGTAATGACTTGAAGTGGTTTGTGCAGTAGAAAATGTTGGATATTAAATCATATGTGATGGTGAGGCCTACAGCAACTTGGTATTGGCTAACTCTATCTGTGTTTAAACCAGTGTGTTCGATGTGTGTGTGTGGTAGGCAGGATGCTGTTCTGATCATAGACATACTGGAATGTGTATGTTTATAAGTGTGTCATTTTTGGTTAGTGAACTTGTGCAATTTCCCCCCTTTAGTGCAAAAGGATCTGCTGTCAATATCTGAACCTCAATATGAATAATAAACATAAAAATAGCAACAATAAATACAGTAAAATAGGTTTGGTTCCGATCTTCTTTGTACTTGCTGCAAGCTCTTAAGGAATTTTCTTAACTTTTCTGAGATTTACCCTGTGATAGACCTCTAGCCCTGCGCTAAAGAGTAGAAGCTCTGATGTTTGCCATATGGTAGCTCTTCTTTCTTCTTTCAGCATACAGAATAGTGTATGGAATATAACACTCTGCTTGATGACCTGGAAGTGTCTAAAATACTTTGCACCAAGTCTTGTAGACTTTATCCAGAAAAAAATACTTGCAATCACACATCCTAGAACTTGTGACCTTGGGGTTTTAGCATATGTGACCATAGGATAGAAACGGGCACATCCCTGCTGGCCTTGACTAGCCATTTTCTTCCAAGGAGGCCCACTGCTTGAGATGCAGTTGGCACAGGCCACTGGGAGGGGGCTGGGTCATCCCTGGTCAGGAGCCTGAAGTGTGTCTGGACTGGTGACAGCTCTCCCATTGATCCGCTGGGGCGGGCAGCAGTGGCCGGATCTGCCCTGGCCTGGGGTCAGGCTCCTATTAGAAATATCACTGTGTCTGCTTTCCTGGTAGATGTGGCAGTGTGATTTTCCCATTCTCTTCAGAGCACACTTTCCTTGATTATTTTTTTAATACCAATGCTTTAAATGACACATAATTTTGGACACATTTATAGACAGAACATTTAAGGTTTTAAGAGTTCTATAGATTTCTTCCTCCTCCTCTTCCTCCTCCTCCTCCCCTTTCCTCCTCCTCTACCTCCCCTTCCTCCGTCTTCCTTCTCTCCCTTCTCCCTTCTTCCCCCTTTTCTCCTCTTTCTCCTTTGCTTTCTTCTTCATCTCCACTTCCTTCCTCTTCTCTTACTTTATTCTTTCTTCTTACTTATTCTCCTTACTTATTCTCCTCACCTCTCTCCTTGTCCCTTTTACCCTGTCTGTTTCCACTTTAGAGACATAGTACTTGTTAAATTTTGCTTTCCAATATAGGTCACTTCTTAGCACTCATGAGGATTTTGTCTTGATACTGAAAATCTGTGTAGGCAAGCAAAAGCTAAACCAATAAACAAGGCAGACTATTTGGCAGCACACACACACACACACACACACACACACACACACACACAGCAACCTTCTTTCTTGTGCCTTTCTATTTTAACCATGATTAACCTGCAGTTCACTGACATTGAAATTTCAGTTTCTTGAAATTGAAATTAAGCAATTGGTGGTATTACCTGCCTTTGGCTCATCGCAATTTGGGAGATCCTACTGCTCCTGAATTAGCTAAATCCTAGAATTACAGGGCTAGAATAGATCTTGATTTTGCTTCTTTACAAGCCACCTGGTTTATCCAAGTCCAATCCTTATGCTGTTACTACATAAGAACCAGAAACTGGACAAATTTAAGCATATTTGCTATGTAACCTTACAAAAACCTAATTGTTCTTAGTTTCTTCCTTTCTAAGTTTTCCAAAGGCCTTCACATAGTATTGATCTTTCATATCATATTAGTGACACATGCCACTAACATTGATCAGCTTTGAGTTTGGGATCATTTTCTTTGTGGATATATTTAAACGGGGGAGTTGCATATGTGTTAAAGTGCATCCTCTTTTGATATGAAAGATATCATACATTATTAGTGTGAAGGATTTAGGAAGTACAATAACATTTTTCCTTTAATTTTAACCTGAAAAGAATTGTTAACATTTTAATAAATAGATGCAATACACACACATGTAGAATGTTAGCTGCTTTATAGTGTACATCCTGTGCAATCCAGGTGTATGAACTCAGATTATAAACATTTGACTTTATTATGAAATACTCTGAAGATATAACTCATTTCCCAAAACATTCGTGCTTTAAAAACACATTAACATATCTGTACATGCATATATATATGTATAATTTGGCTCCTTTCTCCTAACATGTACTCACAATTCAATATTTTTAAGGCAAATATCATCTCCACATCAGAATGCTGGTATAAAGGAATTAACTGTGATGATTCCCAGTACTGAGACATCTTGAATCCAAGTCTCTCACCTCTTCAGACAGTCAGGCTCCTTGTCTGCATTGCAGGAAGAGCTCTTTTTGTTCCCTCTGCTTCTCTTTCTTTTGTATTATTTCTGAGTGGAAGAAACAGACAATTTTGCACAATGTCCACAAACCAGAAAGATTTATTTTTTGGCATGATTCTTTCCTGGAAGAGATAGCTTGAATAAATGTTAAGAGTTGCACTGTTGATCTACCACAAGCAGGTTGGGATATAACAAGTCAATTTATGATACTGTTTGAAGGGCATTTCTTTGATTCAAGGAGAAAAGGTATACCTCGACAAGTGGGCTACGTCACGAGTTATCTCTAATGTTATTTTATTTTCTTCACAGATCGAAGGGATCCTTGGGGTCATGGAGCTATTGTATTCATTCTCCTATTCTTCATGACAATTGATATTCTCTGCAGCTGACAGCCATTTTTAAAGTACATTTTACAGAGGCCACCATTTTGTAATTAGTTTCTGAATGATCACTATTTTAAAAGAGGTTCTAGACATTCTGTAATAAGTCATGTGCACAATGAAATGGTTTGCAATAATATTATGTCACCTGCCACAGAATCTGCAGTCAGGGCTTACTTTTTGCAGCTGAGTACATTTATTTTTGTACTTAGTACTTGGGTAGCCTTGGATAAGTTAATTTACCCTGCTGTGTCTAGATTTCCCTTAAGGGGAGTAGAGAGTCCATGTCTCTTGGTTATTACAAAGATTGAAATAGTTTTCTAAAGTGCTTGGGATAGAGCTTGCTTCTTATGAATATTATTATTATTATTACTCATTTGTTAACTGGATATTTAGCTTCTTTCATGTGTAGGATTCCTGAAATAAGATGGAAAAGGTAGTATGCCTGTCTTACAAGAACTTAGTGAAGACATAGAAGGAGGACATTCTTGAGGCATGAGTGGAAATTATCCAATTCTGGAAGGGCAGAGAGAAGGGCGTTGTAAGTGGACAGAACAGAAATTGAGCTTTGAAGAGGATTTGAGGAGCATGTAAGCATGGTTGGGGCTTAGGAGGATATGTGTGGATATGTATGTGTGTGTAGGGTGGGGTTGTTGAGACCCACAGCACAGACAGCTGGACAGGAAGCGGTGGACAGGAGTGCGATGGTGTTGGTAGGTGCAGCCATGTTACTTGTCTTTACCTTTTAGAGATGGCAAATTGGACCATAGCAAGGAGAGTGCTAACAGAGCCTCAGCACAATTATTTAATCTCTCAGTGTTTTGGTTTCTTCCTCCAGAAGATAGAACAGTTCTCACTTTGTAGGGTTGTGCTAGAGACCTGAATAAGATAGGACTTGGAAGTCCTTAAATGGATACCTGGCACATTGCAGAAATTCAGGCAGTGTTGGCTTCTACTATTGAGCACAAGTAAATAACAAAGGTACTTTGGAAGTCAGGTGGAACCACTCAGTCTACCAGATTTCAGATTGCCTGGGCTCCTTGGAAGAAAGAACTCATTTTAACCTTGTGCATAGGAGGCAAAGGATGCTTTTTCTCACATTTTTCCCTTTGAGATGCAAAATTATGGTAAACCAATGTCATATAATTTGCCCAGTGGATTCATGAAGCTTCTGGCAGCCATTGTGAGCAACAGGTCCCTGGCCCACCACTTTTGAGTCTTCTTCTTGCCCTTGTAGAATCAAGACCTATGTGGAAACTTAGAAGGGATATTTTGTCTTCCAGAACACTTCCCATAAAAGGGAGCTGGTGGGACCCAGAGACTCAACAACAAAATAGCAAATCAAATAGAACAAGACAGCAAATGCTCTGCCCTGCTCCACTTAGGACATGAGACTTGAGTCACAGCCTTGCTAGTAAAATGGGAAGAGGACTAGATTTATGTAAGAAGTCATTCCTGATGCTAAGTGGGCGGTGTGAGTGGACTGCTGACCAAGGCTCAGGGTGGACATCAAGCCATGTCTGTTCCCTTGCCCTGCTGGAACTTCACATCCCTCTCCTGACGCCAACCTTTTGTTCATTTCATAGATGTTTGTCTTGAATCCTTCACGTACCTTCCTCTCTCTGTAAATGTAAGATTGTGGCCTTGGTCAGATCTTTCCCTTTCCTGTGCCTGTTTCCTCTTCTGGTTTCTCTGGATTAGACTAGATATGAGCTCCAAGGTTCTCTCTTCCGCTCCGGAGCCTCTTGTTGCCATGAGCTAGACTGTCAGTTTCTGTTTTTAACCTGCCTCACTAAACGCAGGAATTAAGAATCTGTAGTGTGTTTTGGACTCTATCTGGCTGAGTCACAATACTTTGCTTTTCCATGCCCACTGGCTAGAGGTGGAGGGCCACGTTTTGCCGGGAAATGCTGTGTGTAGCATTGTCTTAGGCCTAACATGCAGAGGAAGGCCCTGTGCTTGTTTTTTCCTGCTATCATAAAGCTCCAATGCAAATTCAGGATATACTAAAATTACAGCATTCATGGGGTGCATTGGATCCTCATTTTTTTTTCTTTTTCTTTTTGGAAAGGTTAAAATCCATCTGAGTCAAGACTAGAAAATAAGCTTAAGGTGTTAGGTTATTCTGAAAAGACTGTTAATGTCTTGTTGGCTAAGTATATTAAACTGCTTTGAAATGGTCACTTGTGTGTATTTTACATGCTGCTTGCTGAGATGGTGATTTAAACCTTTTTTTTCTGGACTCAAAACTTCACGTTTGTCTGCTGGACAAAAAAAATACTGTATTTGAAACAAATAAACATTAAAACATAGTTTATTATATTTCCTGGCGTTTGTCTGAAAGGAAAATATGTCAAGACATTTATAGTTAGGAACTGAAAATCTCAGCCTTAATTCACTGTATTGTATTTGCAGGGAGCTGAACCCTATATAATATTACCCACTCTCTAGAGCCTTCTGTGAAGGGTTACCAGATACTCTGGGTATAATAAGAGGATAGGGGGGAGGTGGAGAGGAAATGCTTTCCAGTACTAATTCTATATTTCCTGTGATTTTTTTTTTTAAAATGGAGGCAAGGGAAAAACAGAGAAGAAAGAACTCTGCTGTTAGTTTTATTACAGCTTTGATTTTAAAACCATTTAAGAAGTGGCACCCCGTGGTGTCCCGGATAGAATCACATTGGCTTATTCATTCCATGGTTATGCAGAGTTTTCTTTATTGCACACTCTGTGAGGGAGACAAGGCTGCCTGCAGGATACTTACAGCCTAGTGGGAAGACAGCCAGCTAGGTATCCTGTTCTGAAGAGGGGTGCCAAGAGTCATAGCAAAGGTGAGCCATCAAGGGTAGTGAAGATAGGAGTTATATCAGCGAGGATGAGATATGAAGACATACAGACATACACAACGCTCTGTCAATGCTGAATCCCTTCTGTTATGCCATAAACTGGGATCCAATGTTCATAAATCTAATCTAGACACAGTTAGCTTATTGACGTAGCTGTGTGCCTTGTGATTTCAAGATGAAGGGGACACAGAAGTCAGAGGCCTTAAACAACCCAGTGGTAGTTGCCATCCTCAGCCAGTTGTAGTCCAAATTTGGATGGGAGGTTAGGCTGACTTTAACACTGAAGAATGGTGAAATTAACCCTTCTTTTATTCCTAGCCATGAGAAATTAACCAAGGTAGATAGTTGAATCCTTAGCAGTGCATCGATTGTAAACTTTCTATGAAATTTCTGTGTCCTTATATAGTGAATCTTAAAACAAAAATGTAAAAACCCCAAATCTCTCTCCTTCAGCTATGATTTGTAGCTAGCATGCACTAACAGAGTATTTCTTTAAGATGAAATAGATGATTGAAAGCTTTGGATATTTAGCAGTCCATAATACCCCAGATAGGAGATGGGATGAAAAAATGGCACATCTCAAAACTCCACCAAGAGGAGCACAGCGAATCCCCATGAACATTCATTATTTGCTACACCCTTCTTCCCACCTTCAGATGAGGAAATTGAGGTTGAGAGAGGCTGAGTAATAGCCTAGGGTCTCCCAGTCAGCAAGAGGCACACTGTGGCTTGAACAAGGAGTGCCCCAACTCTGGCACAGAGTCTCATTTTTAAACTCTCTGCTTCTCTAGGCAGTACTCTTTACAGATGAAGAAACTGAGGCCCATGAGGTCTCGAGCTTCTCAGTGGCCTTTATGGTCCACGGTGGGCCTTGCCTGGGTACTGATTATCTACCCATGGTGACAGTCACACCTTGTGGGCCCCTGAAAGTCAAGGACCTGTGCAAGCAATGCAGAATTCAGGGCCAAGAGCACAAAAGATCATCTAAAAATATTTTTGACTGAAGAAGAAATATGAAAGAAATAGCAGGCCCTGAAGTTCAAATAGTAGGTAAGACAATTCTGACATCTGTCTTCCAGACAGAGCAGCTGGAAGCCATCTATGTGAATCAGATAGAAAGGAACCTGTGATGGAATCCAGGGCCCTTTTGTGTGCAGGAAGCACTTTCTGGTCTCCTGATTCTCCAGACCAATACCAAATTCCCAGTTCTGGCTTAAGAACTCTGGGTTTCAACTCTGGATTTCAATTCCCTCCTCCCTTTTCTTTGGTCCTTTTGCTTCCCCCCCAGCCCCACCCCGTGCCAAAATTATCTAATTGTATAGGAAGATTTGTCTTTATTTAATATAGTCGGGTAAAAGTCCAACACAGGGTCTGAAATCGAATGGATTTTCACCGAACATTGATTGGGTGCATGAAGAAACTGTAAGATTGCCTTGAATGGTCCTCCATATTAGAAGACCAGAGGGAGTTCAGGCCCTGTGTGGTGAGGAGGCTGGAAGTGCTTGGAGAAGGGATTAGAGGACTTGTGGGGTTTTTGGAGCAGGAGAGGCGTTGCCTGACTCCGGAGCACCAGCATCTCGGTTTTAGGATTAGAGCTATGGCTGATCTGAGCTGAGTTCTGGGAGGAGGCGACACTGCCATTCTATTCTGCTCATGCTTGGACACCATATTTTCATCCTGTAGGAGAAAATATTGAAGGAACAGAGTCTATTTTTGTTCCTCAGTTTTAGAGGTTTCAGTCCAGGGTTCTTCTGACCATTGCTTGGCCTCCTGGTTGGGAATGATGGGAAACATGGAGTGGAACAAAGCTCATTCTGTTTTTAGGAAGTGAACAGCCCCAAGGGCCTCCCATCAGGTCCACTCCTGTGGGCCCCATTCCCTCCCCATAGAGCCATTGGTGGGGCTTACCACTACAGGTACTGGGGAAGAGTGGGAAGGTACCATATGCACAAACAATATGAATGGGAGTTCATGAAGTTGCTTCATGGTATGAGGCAGTTTACTCTTCTCATTCCTCTACTGCTTCTGTATTTTCAGGATCCCCTAGAAAATCAGAGCAAAAGGAAATAATCTAAGCAAAGATTACCTAAAAAGAAATAACATATAGTCTCACATGATGGTGGAGACCAAGATATCCTACAGCCTTCCGTCGGCTAGCTTACAACACAGAAGAGCCAGTGATGTAACTGGCAGAGCCAAGAACTGGTGAGATCATAGTAGAAACTCCTCTGGGTCAGAAAGTCAGCTCCTCTAGGCAGTAATCCAGTCTCCTCTTCCACTGGGTCTCCTCAGGCCTTCCATGGATACAGTGTTCCTTCACTGGGGAGGATCTGGCCTTTACTCAGATGTTATAGAGGCTGATGCTAGAGGTGCTAAGGAATTAGCCTTTGACTGTACAGTAATAGGGAACCATTCTATGTTCTTGAACAGATCCATTAAAACCACATTAATGATTTCCCTTGATCCATTTAGATGGAGTGGGGCTATGCACTTCATATACAAAAATGTATGAAAATAGAAATGGGCCTTTCCTGTGTAAAACTTACGTTTGAGTAATAGAGATGTAGAGTACTTCATTAGTCAGGCCAACTAATGTCTAGTTACAGTAAACAAAACATGTATGATCTAGCACAGGAGTGATATTCTCTAAAGAAATTTAGATATTTCTAGAAAAGTGTATAATAACCTGACCTACACTATTGGAAATAATGGTGAGGGAAAGTGGTTTTTTGTTGTTTTGTTTTGGATGTGAACATTTTTTTTTGCCAGTCCTGGGCTTGAACTCAGGGCCTGAGCACTGTCCTTGGACTTTCTCAAGGCTACAGCTCTACCACTTGAGCCTCAGCACCACTTCCAGCTTTTTCCCATGTATGTGGTACCAAGGAATCGAACCTGGGTCTTCATGCATGCTAGGCAAGCACTCTACCACTAGGCCAAACTCTTGGCCCCGTGGATGTGAACTTTTAACTGAAATTAAAGAACAAATGAGACTGAAATAGAAAAATTTGGCATAGGACGTCAAGGTGATATTCCAAAAGATGAGTGACAAGAGCAAACATCCTGTGGTAAGAGAGTCTCATTGTCTACATGCCAAACAGGAAAGAAAGCAACCTGAGGGAAAAGATGAGGTTGGGACTATTTGCTGTTTGCATGTATGTAGGTCATACTGAGGATCTAGGTTGTTTCACTCTAAGTTCCAAGAGCAAGGGAGTATATTTCTTGTTCTGCAGTTTTAAGAGAAAATATATAATTACCACAGTGCTTAAATAGCATCTCTCTAATGCTGAGCGGAGAATGGTAGGATTTAAAGGCAAATGCAGCATGACAAGTCATAGATATAATAGAGCTTTCTAGATAAATGACAGCGAACTTGATGGGCAAAGAGTGGACTGGGAAGGGTACTGGTGACGGAATGGGCCCCTTCCAAATTCTGATACCACTAGACAAAGATGGCTCATCTCTGTCTGTTCTCAGTAGCATGTGGCTGTGTCTTTAAATAAGTCTGCGTTTGGTTTAATGATGAGTGCTCTTAAACTTGCTGTAACAGAAAACTCCAAGAACCTACTCATCTTGTTGGACCACCCATTGACTCTTCACCTCACCTGAAATGTATATTGCTTCTCACCCCCTGCCCTTTCCTACTTTTGATTAGCTTTATCCCTCACCGAATCATCATTATTTACTAGTTTGTTCATTATCTTTTTTGCTTTGTTAAAACCAAAATGACAGCATTCATTTCCTTGCTCAGTTTTGAGCTTCATTATTTCTGTTTCTCCTGGGTTATTAATGGTCCTGTTTTCAAGGACCTCTTATCTTTGAAAAGCTCTTGCGACTGTTGTACGTTGGCTGCCATTTTGTTGGCCTGTCTTCTTTTTACTCATAAGCTTTAAGTGTGGCATTAGAGTTTTCTTTCATCCTCTTTCCTCTCCTTCAGGTGCAACTGTAGACTCTTCACTCTTCCAAGATTGTGCAGCAGTGTCAGGCACAACATTGAGGCTCAGTAAATATTGGTTAAGATTGCTCCTTTTGTTGAGTGCATAGGTGTTTGAGGTCTCACTTAAAGTGCATTTTGAGCATGCTTCTCTTTTTCTTTCTCTCTCTGTATACACACACACACACACACACACACACACACACACACACACACACACGTTTATGTATCTACATATCTACAGCTACATAACCATATCTTTATCTGTGGTTTCCATGGGCCTGTGGTGACATCAGTTTTCACCTATTCCTATATTCTCTCAGTTATTTTATATATTACTTACAGTTCAGTCAATTTACTGATCCATTTACTTTCTGGTAAGTTGTTAGATGATTTCAGAGAACTTCACTAGTAGGTCTCAGTGTTTTGATCTGGTAAATGGCAAAAATCAGACCAAACAACAAGAAAAAAAAAGACCAAACAGCTAAGGGCATTAGGAAAACATTCATTTATCCCCAATATAGGACTGCCAAATAATTCTAAAGATGCAGAAGCAGCACTTGCTAAGGATGAGGAAGGAAAAGGGACTGATGTGCTTCAATGAGAAAACCAGTGGATGGGTGGAAGTAGTTTCTAAGATGAGGGCATTTTCTTTCTTCAGACATTCTCAGATCGATTTCTCCCTCCAAGTTGAGGAAACAAACAGAACTGAAGGTGTTCTCACCAAATAAAAGCACTATATAACTATATAAATTCCTCGTTGAAAACTGACCCCTGAATCAGTGGTTAAGAAGACCATGTGATGGGTGGGGTATGTATTTGTTTAGCCATAGGAGAGTTTTTGAGGACCAATAGAAATAGTTCTGGACCAATAGAATAGTTTCTGGAAATAGCCTGTTGTTTGCCAATTATGGTTAGTTAGGATCAGTTTAATGTGTTTCTTTCTAATGTACCTAGAGATCTGTGATGGAATTAGCTATGCAAATTGAATCCTTAAAAAAACTCTCCCCAAACCTGTATGCTATATTTATAAACTTTACATTGTACTAAAGTCAGCAAATGTCACAGAAGTAAAATCAGTAAATGCAAAAGTGAAGGTTTCCATAGCAACAGTAACCAGCCCACATTGCATATAAAATAGAATGTACATTAGAATTTACATTTAATCATCCATTAGTTGTGGGTAAAATCTATACAGAACAGGTGCAATAGGGGTCATTAAGGTGACCAACAGTGACTCTTTTTCTTTTAAACTTACCAGTTTGGATGACTACAACTCTAGTGTGTATTGAGTTTTGACTTCTTTAAAAAATGAAACAGGAATAATTAGAAAAGCATTAGGGCAGAGGTATATACCCCTAGATTTAAATGGGAACAGAACTATTGCTATTGCATAAATTATCAATTAACTCAGGGGATGTTTCAGGGAAGAAAATCGATGCAGAACATTAAATTTCTGTGAAATCATTGTATCTAAGTTGCTTACCGACAATGTTTTGTCTACCCCAGTCAGTTTGTCCAAACCTCAGTGCTTCTAAAAGATAGCCAAGGAAGATGATTAGGGGATTTTTGAATTGTTGATGGAAAAACCAGTAAGAATATGACAGGACTGTACATAAAGATGCGAGCACACCAGTCTTTGTGTATGTATTCCACTGGCCTTCCCTAGTGAGCTTTAATTTCTCCTTGTAATGTATCTACTGGCTACTGATGAAGGTTCTCAGAACCTATTGTGGGTTCTTAGAAGAAAATAAGATGAGAAGATGAGGAGAATGTGAGCTAGAGTTAAGCTTTCTCTCTATAAAGAGTAGGATTGCTCTTGTGTGTCTGTAAATGAGCATCATACCTGAAAAGTGAGACTCTGCCTTTGATCTGTTATCTATGGAAATACTTATCTACATCTGGCTGCTCGGACTTTGACTTGCCATGCCTGGACAGGCCTGTCTGTGTCTGGCAGTTTACTCTCAATTCTAGTGGAGGATTCAGGCATTTCCAAGAATATTCTTTGAACTCCTCTACATCAGTCTGTATCTGTTGGCTCTAGAGAGTGGCTCTACTATTGGATAAAATTTTCTTTCATAACATTGGAAGGAATTTAGGTAGTGACTACATAAATGATTTATTTAAAAATACAGTTGGATTAGGAAAACAAGTTTAAATGAACTCAGCCAAGATATTGATTAATTTTCGGTCTTCATAAACTTAAACATCTTTTAGCCTTCCTCAGCTTTGCCTGAAACTCTCTGAATCATAAGGTCTGCAGAAGACATAGAATCTGCATTTTATCAAGTAGCCATGGTAGCTAAAATTATTCTTAAATCAGTCAATTATTCTTGTACAGCTTTAGGAATTAGAGTTATATGAGAATTATGGAGTTACATCAGAATTCTGCTGGCCATACCAAATCTCCATTCTAACAACTTTCTAAATTACATAGCATTTACTGACATTTTATTTTATTTTTGTATCAGCTCTCTCATATTTGCCATACCACTTGCAGTTGTTATTATCAGCCTGGCCTTCTTGGCTTTCCAGCAAGTAAATGTGGGCTATTCTTCATTCATATTTTCTGGTCCAGTAGCTGTTCTGTTGGCATGGTACTGATAGCATGCATGTCTTGTGGTTGTGGCTGTTTGTCCACAGGCTTGTATTTTGAGATTCATATCACCTGTTGTTAAGTGCTTTCTGGACTGAATTAGACAATATTTTAATAGAATATATTTTAGTCTTATGCATATATAAACATGAATATCAATGAGATAAATTAGTTAAATGCTCCTAAGGTGTCATGTATAGTTCTTTTCTTTATATTCATAATTGTTCCCAGTTTTCATACAGCATAAACATGGGGTCATCACAAACAGTGGTGAGCAAGCACTTTGTAAATAATCCATTAAAAAAGCTAGGGAAGATTCTGGGCTGCAAGCATGCTTAGCATTATGCAAAGCCTGCCTAATTTTCAATTCCATTTTCAGGAATGTAACTCATCTTGTTGGCTATGCACTCTTACCGACTCCTAACCTCAACTGTTTGATTCTGCAAAGCTAAAGAATGATCCATCTCTGTCTCCCATTTTCTTTCAGGCCGTTCACACCCAGTCTGAAAATTATGATATGCTTCTGTTTTTTAACATTTGCATATGTATAACAACAGTGACGGCCTGACAGAGAAGGTAAATCAAAATTGGATTGTAAAACATGCACTGAGATGTCAGACTGATATGGAAAAAGAGCATATCTTAGAATTAGTGAAATTATATAGGCATACACATTTGAGGGTTTACTGTCCTTATTTATGTTATAATCTTTTTTATCACCTAAAATACATTCTGATTTTTCCCTTGAGTAATATGATTGAATTTTAATATCTGCACATTTTCTAGTCTATTTATCACCATGATCTGTCTAGTAAATACCTTTTGCTGATGTCATCTAAGTTTATTGTAAATGTTTTCCATTGAGGGCAGGCATCTTTATTTTCGGAATGTCCCAGTTGTTAAAAGAAATTAAGCACATAAACTTAAATCTGTCTCTTAGTTATTGTCTCTTACCACTCTTTCCTGAGTGTGTACAAAGTACATTCTCTATCTATAGACAGCCTTCCACCTTCTACCAAGATTGAAAGTCGCTTATCCTAAGGATATAGGTCTTCTGATAATAATCCCATTATCCCGTGTTTTCCTCGAGTGCAGTGTACATACTCCATGCATTATCATCCTTTCTTCACCACTCTATCTGATGCTCCATTAGATAGTGTGAAATCTACCTAATATGATTTTTCTTCCTGGTTATCGAGTTGTCAACAGGACACCTAAAAACTGTAGCCTTAGATGCAGGCAATCTGCATTCCTTAAATCGGGCTGGTCCTGGTGTGAATACTGTGCCTCTATCTTTATCTATGGGCAGAAATCATAAGAAACATTAATTGTGAATCGCATCCTTTCCTAAAATGTAACTGAAAGTTAACAGTCACAGGATGGGTCAGAAACTTGAAAATCTTCACTTTTTTTCCCTTCTTGTATTGATCTCTTAATTCTAACATGAACTTTCCTGAGAATCTGAAGTCTGTTGCGATCATATGTGTTTTCAAAAAATATTGGTTTGTCTAAGCTATATCAGACAAAGTTTTGGATTTTTGTTGTGTTTTTTTTTCAACCAGTATACAGCTTATAATTCAGTAGAGAAGACATGATAAACAAATAAGTAGAATATAGGATACAGCATTATGTATTATTCAGAAATATGATCCAATTCAGGAGAGTAATTCCAACCATTAACGAATAAAGGGCAAATATTTCTCTTTCTTGTAAAGAAAGATAAGGAGCAAAAATGAAAATAGAAATACAATACAGATACTTATGAAGAAAGATGAAGAGCAGTTGAAGAGGGAATGCAGACCTATGTTTGGCACTAGCTCAGGTTATAGGACCAGCAGTACCCTATGAGGAGACAGTATTTGAGCAGAGATCCAGGTAAAGTGTAGATAAACGTTTATCTGTGGTAAATGTTTAGTAGCTAGTTCTCAAAAAAGAGTGAAAGTATGTTGATTTTAAATTTTAAAAAACGTATAGTTATTGTAAAGGTGTACAGAGGGATTACAGTTACCTAAGTCAGGTATTAAGTACATTTCTTTTTGAATCCTGTCAACCCTTTTCCTCACCCTCTCCCAGTATTTCTTCCCATCCTATATAAGTGGGTTTTTTTTTTGCCAGTCCTTGGCTTGAGCCCAGGGGCTGAGCACTGTCCTTGGACTTTCTCAAGGCTAGAGCTCTACCACTTGAGCCTCAGCACCACTTCTGGCTTTTTTTTTCTACGTATGTGGTACCGAGAAATTAAACCCGGGTCTTTGTGCATGCTAGGCAAGCACTCTACCACTAGGCCAAACTCCCAGCCCATCTATATAAGTTTTATAGTTCACTTTAAACACAGTATTTAGTATCACTGCTGCATTTCTTCATCTTTTGTGCCTCAATTTCTGTGCTTCCCCTCACCATCTCAAAGACAAATGCATGAACAAAGAAAAGGAAAAGTCAATAAAACACCAACAAAAAAATAAAACTCTTATTTTAATTTCCTGGAGTTCATTTGGATAAATACTATTTAATATAACTAGATGTAAATATCTATTGCACCTTTGCGATCCTCTCCTAAGAACATCCTCCTTTGGCCCCACTTTGTGTGAGTACTCAGAGACCTGTATGATTGACTTATCATGTCTCAGTTTACTTTTTTTCTTTTACTATTCAGTGTTTTTACTTTTAGATTTATAGGCACATTCAAGTTACCACAAATGAGGGAAAACATGCAACTTATTATTATAAAGGTCATCAATGGAAAGATAGAGATTTTACACTTGTTATTATGAAGTACAAAGTTTAGGGACTTTTTGTGGTGGTCTTATGAATTGAACTCAGGGCTATTAGAGATATAACCTAACTCTTCCAATTGAGCCATAGCCTAACCTTTTTAATTGTCGGTTGTGGGTCTTGAACTCTGGACCTAGGCACTGTCCCAGAGCCCCTGAGCTCTTCAGCTCAAGGCTAGTACTCTATCACTTGAACCACAGTGCTACTTCTGGTGTTTTGGTGGTTAATTGGAGCTAAAAGTCTCACGGACTTTACTGCATGGTCTGGCTTTGAACGGCGATCCTCAGATCTTAGCCTCTTGAGTAGCTAGAATTACAGGTGTGACCCACTACACCTGGCACTGAGTTTGATTTTCATGTTGGCCTTTAGTCTAGGTGGCCTTGGATTTTGATCCTCCTATCTATGCCTCTTGTGTAGCAAGGAATACACACATGAAGCACATGCGTCATTGCATTCTTCTTTTAGTGTGTATTTCTATTTAAATGTGTGTATATATATATACATTAATCATTTAGTTTATATCATTAAATGCATGAATGTATGAAGTACATATATATACCAATTAATTTTCTCTAAATGCTTTCATTAATTTTTGCTAAACTCTCGTATCATAGATGAGTTGTAATTTAAACTAGTGAATGATTGTAGTTCTGACATGAATGTTGTCTGATATTTTGTTTCACAGTAATAAGTGGAAGAAACTGTAATAATAAAGGCAAATGTCTGGACTTCATTTATCAATGACAGGGGTTCTTGTTGCTGGTCTAAACTGCATAGTAGTTTTCAGATCCTGGAAGATTATTTCCTCAAAATTTTCACTATGTGCAATGCAATGGCTACTGACAAGCCCCTCTTATATGTAATTTGTGTTATTAATATTTTTCATTACTGTGTAATCTATGCAATCAAGAGCAACAAAAACCATCAAGTCTTGAACTGTAACTTTTGCTAATTTTTGTGGTGTAAATACAGACGTACACCTCAAATTACAATGTCGTTATGCTATGAAAAACCCATCATCACTTGAATATATTTCCAAATATTGAACTCTACCACGCAGTCCAGTAGTGCATTCCTTGCACCTTGTCTGTTCCCTCTCATGACCTCAAGCTAACTGGGAGTTCAAACCTACCCCTATATCATGAGAGACAACCAAAATACCTATTGCCATCCAATATGGAGAAAATATCCAGATTTCACTGTTTCTACTGAGTTTGTTTTATTTTTATTTTTTCCAGTCCTGGGGCTTAAATTCAGGGCCTGAGCACTGTCCTTGGGCTTTCTCAAGACTAGAGCTCTACCACTTGAGTCACAGCACCTCCTCTAGCTTTTTCTGTGGATGCAGTACTGAGGAATCAAACTCGGGTCTTTGTGCAGGCTAGGCAAGCTTTCTACCACTAGGCCAATCTCCCAGCCCTTTGTTTTACTTTTGTAAAGTGGAAACTTCATTAGTCAAACCTCCAGTATGTCAGGGCTATCTTTATCCTCACTGTGTCTAATCCCAAGCCATCAGCCAAAGTCTCAGGTCGTGGAACTGGAAGAAACCCTAACCATGACACCTGCTATGTGGATATTCTGTGCATGCACAAACTTATAAACACTAAGAGTAGGTCAATGTGGTAAAATAACTAGGAAGTTTTAACTATTAATTACCTTTGGTTTCAGTATAACTTACAGAGTTGCAGGTTAGCAACTGTCACCGAGAATCCCTAACAGCTTGCCACTGTGAGAGCTGATGGGGGCTGGCTGCCACACAGGGCTGATTGGCATCTGTGGGTATTTGAAGGGGAGCATCTCGGGACAGGAAACAGTGCATGAAAGCCTCAGGCAGGGCAAGCTTGACATACTAAGGAACAGTGAAGAGGTTCATGTTGTGGGTGCCAAAATGAAGATGGGGAAGTAGGAGGCTGTGGAGAGTCAGGCCAGACAGGAAGAGCCTTTGGGTCTAATCCAGCTGGACAGCACAGGGCCCAGTAGTTATTGAAGTACCATCATGCCTACAATGGAAAAAGAATTAGTAGTATAGCTCTCAGCACGGTAGGCCAGGCAGCATTGCTTAGTTTACCTTCTCCAAACCTTCATGCATTTATGAACTTCTGGGTGCAGTGGCTCAAGCCTGTAACCATAACTGCTTAAGAGACAAAGATCAAAAGATCACATGTCAAATCCAGCATGGGCCTAGAAGTTTGAGAACTCCATCTCAACCAGTGACTAAGTGTAATGCTATATTCCGGTCACCCCAGAAGCCTGGGATGCACAAGTAGAAGGATCACAGCCCAGGCCGAAACATGATCCTGCCTCAAAAGCAATGAGGAAATAATGAAGCTGGAAGCATGGTTCAAGTAACAGAACGTCTGTCTAGTAAGTAGGAGGCTCTGAGTTCAGTCCTCAGCATTAGCAAAAAACAAGCCAAAACTGGCCTAGTGGTAGAGTGCTTGCCTAGAATGCACCAAGATCCAGGTTCGATTCCTTGATACCACATACATAGAAAAGGTTGGAAGTGGTGCTGTGGCTCAAGAAGTAGAGCACTAGCCTTGAGAAAGCCCAAGGACAGTGCTCAGGCCCGGAGTTCAAGCCCTAGGACTGACAAAAAAAGAAAAAAACAAAACACACAGACAAAACCAAAAACCACCTTGTGGTATGGCTGAGAATTAAACATAGCAAACCATATGAACCGCCGAGGCACATACCATGGTACGTGTTAGCTGGGCGTGGTGGTGTTAATCACCAGCATCATTACTGATATCATCATGACCATCAGTAATACCATTATCTTCAGCATCATCACCATCATTACCTCCTCACCAACATCAGCCTCATCATTATACTCATCATAAATGCCATCCTCCTCCTCTTCCTCCTCCTCATCACCACCAGTATCACCACTGCTGCTATCTCTTCTACCACCATCATGACCACATTATGAGAGGAAACAACCCCAGATGTTTAATAACTTCAGGAAAGGAAGAAACTTTAAAGAAGAGCAGGTATGCATAGGTCCTGGGAAATCAGTAACTTTATAAGCAAGAAATGCTTTTGTGTTTATCTTCTTATGGTTATCACTATTTTGGTCTTCATTTCCTAAAAGCAGAAGTGAGTAAACTAGCAGGGTAAAAAAAAAAAAATTCACGTGACCTGCCACCTTCTTCCATCTGCTTGGATGAATATTGGTCTTATTTTGCTGTAAACTTCTGCCAGCTTGCTTTGATTCAGAGTCGGATGCCTGTTTGGAGAGGCCCAGGGGTTAAGCAGGGATGGTGATTTTGGCCTCTCTGATATAAAGAATCCACACAGATAGTACTATTTGCTGTGCATTTTAATCAGTAAAACTACCCAGTTTGGCAGCTATTCATTTACATTCCTACTCCAGCAAATGGTGTCTCTGGAAGCTGAGAATATGAAGTAATTAGATTTTCAAATAATCATAGTAATATATTAATGTGTCAAGAGGACTAAATATAGAGAGGTCTTGTCTCTGATTATGCCCAGCCCAATGAAGCTGGGAGTTCGTGAGCAAGTCATTTACTTTGCTGGATTTAGATGACCCCAAAATGAAATGAAATGAATAATTGCTACTTTTCTTCAACATAGACCTGGATCAGATAATAAATTAAGGCCCACACAAATTATTAACAAATCATTCTTATGTAATTAAAAGAAAGGTGTGGAATATGTATATGTAACTGGGGCCTCCCAGATGCCTCTCAGTGGATGAATGGATCCAGAAATTGTGGAATATATGTACACTATGGAATTTTCCTATTGCAGTGAGAAGAATAATATTGTACTAGTTGCAAATAACTGGAGAAACCTGGATAAAATTACATCAAGTGAAGTAAGTCAGGTCCAGAGAGACAAAGGATGCATGTTTTCCCTTACATATGGAAGGTAGCATTAGCTTATAAACTTCCAAGTAAATACTTTGAGGAATATACAAGTAGATATAAATGTATGAAATGGTAGATTCAAGGGAGAACTCAATGCGATTTCTTAGAAAGACAAAGGCAAAGATCAACAAGATAAATAGGAGGCAGGTACCTGAAAAGGGTGGGATGGGGGTCAAGGGGAAAGGGGTGGATGAATAAAGAGGAGAAGAAGGGAAGAATGCAGTTAAGACTCTAATGTACATCCTACAGAATTAAGAGGAATGAGGGAAGGGATGGGCAGGGGAGGGATTGACGTTGAAAGGGTGACACTGATCAAATCACATCGTATATATAAACTGTTCAGTTAAATGGCAACTCCTTTGTACAACTCCTTATAACTACTTAAAAATTATTTAGTGTCTTAGTAAGAGATGGCAAATGAGTGATATTTCGGGTGGCAACTCCAGCAGACACTATTTTGGAAGCCATCCGGCTGGGTTAGGAATAGGATGCTGTCACTGATTATTGATAACTGCTAGGCACATAGGACAGAGCTGTTGGATTATTAATGATTTTTCTATTCTGGCATTCTATTGAAGGGAAGTGACTTGCGACTCTCCAATTAGGCAACTTTTCTCCTTCCCTTCCACACACATTTTGAAATCATTGTACCACTTGACATTTTTATGGGTGAATTATTAGGGCTTATTTTTCTATTTTCCAGCATCCTTCTCTACAATCTCAAGTTAGCAGTCTCTTAGTTAACTCTGTCCCCTGTAGCTTTTCTTTACCTAGATCTTGAGTACTATCTACCTCACTTTGCTTCTTCCCTAGCTGTTCTAGCTTTACACTTGTACAAGAAAACAAAAGTAATAGGTTATGAATCTCTGACTTGGGAAAGATTTTGCAAGCATAGCTTATATTGCCCTTAGTGATATTAGGTGTTCCTCAACTTTGTTTCAAAGGCTAACTGAATCAAGTGACAGCTTGCTTACTCCAACAATTACAATCAGTTATACCCCTGGATATAACATAATCCTGGCTGGCTGTTGGGCAGACACCTGCAAAGCTTCTCAGTAGGCTCCAGGCTTCCTCACAATATGGTGGCTGCTTTTCTTATCTCTTGACTTATCATGAAAAAGACCTTGTTTGTTGCTTTTTGAGACTAGTTTTTTATCTGACAAATAACAATTTTGGATTAGATACTTTCTAGTGTCTTCCTGCTTGTTTCAGAATTCTCGGATCCGTTTCTTTTATTTAATTTACATCTATATTTCTTTATTTTCTTCATTAAGTCCATTCTCAAAATTAATGAAGTAATGTACAGTAGCATGCTGAATTTTTCAAAGCAAAGAACTATTACTTATGACTCCATCTCTTCCAGTCTATTTGTCTATATCACCCCTGACTTTCACAATATAATAGTAAATGAAGTATGCTATTTCAAAACCTACATTCATATTCACCTCATCTCATATTTCTTTCCTATATTAGGGTTGTTTTGTGTATTGATGGTCTTAAATGGTTCTTAGAAAAAAAAAAAAAACTAACCAACTCTGCACAGTCACCTTCCCTTCCTCCAGATCTCAAGCCTCTTATCAGAGAGTAGATATCCTGTTAGGCTGCAACAATGGTTGCACTGTGGAGAGGAGATAAGGACTTTACAGAAAAATATGTGGTTACAGTGTAGAAGGTGTCTGGACTTGGGTAGCTGATTTTTCCACACCTCTGATTCAGGAGAACCAGGGCAGGAGCCAGGGGAAGAAGCCAAGGCAAAGACCTGAGAAGGTCTGGAGAAAACTTGCTGTAGGCAGAGGAAGGTGGAAGTCACAAGGGGAATGTGAGGTATGGCAGGGTGGGTGAATGGAGGCTCGTGGTGTTGTGGGCTCCAGGAGGTCTATGTCTCGTCTCCTTCCCAAATCACAAGGGCCGTGTACTGAGTGAGAGATGCGGAACTCAGAGCCCTCTTGAGCATTGCTCTTATGGTCTGATGTTGACTTGGTTTAATGAGACACGCTTGGTGACTCTAAAGAGGACAAGGTCAGGGCATGCTCACCATGTGGAAAACATTCCTCTTTTGGCAGCGGCCACAACCTTGCTGTCCCAGGAGCTGCCAGGAGACAGTTCTAGTTTGATCTTTCCAGTGAGGCTTTGACACTACACCTGCTGCCTGACCAGCCCTGAGATTCTTTAAATAAGACTCAGCAGAGATGAATGCCACTCCGATCATCTTCCCTTCCTGTGAAGGATACCAGTGCACAGCCATTTCTGAGTTCAGCTCAGAAAAGCCCAGGCAGGTCTCAAAGCCATCAAAAAAGCCTGCGACTGGCTGGATCATTTCCTGAGGAATGGTCCCTGCTCCCCTCTCAGTGATAGATTCCTTTGTATTTCTGATGCACCACCAGGCCATCTTCAACACTCAGGGAATAACGGAGCCATCTCCATCTTTAATACTGAATTTGAAATGTACCTCAGTCTAATATCATTTGGCATCGTGGTGATAGAATTTGAAGGTACCATCTTAGTTGTTCAAGTAAAGTTGAAGGGACCAATTTTATCGTAAGGAGTTTTCATGACCAATTCTGGGGGCAGAATTGGATTTTGATATGATGAATCATTCCTTGATTTTTCCCATGTGTGTTTCTCATTTTAGCCCTAAAAGCATTTTACTCTGGGCCTTTAGACTAAAGATAGACTCTATTTGTAGACTAGAAATGAGTGGTGTATATTTGCCAGGTTGGAGTAGCTACTATAAGAAAAACTGGCCAGTCTCACTGCGTTAATACAAGAAATCTCAACCCCCTGCTCTCCTTCCTCATATGACAGCATGGGTTGTTAGGGGCAATGACGAATGACATTGTGTTCTTTGAGCTTTTGCCTCCAAACAATCTCTAATACACTATGTGTGGAAGGCCAGGGGTGTCTAAGGGCCAGCCTGGAAGGGGTATTCATGGCATCCACCTCTATTGGACAGAACATAGTCACATGGCTGTAGTTTGAATCAGAGAGGATGAACAGTGTCATGTGGGAGCCATTGAAAGTGAGAAAGAACCGAGATTCAGGCTCTTGCAGGAAGCAACTTGGTGTGGGTGGTGGTGAGAAGCAAAAGCACACATTGCCTACTCTCCACCAAGACCAGGAAAAAAGTGGAACATGTGTGCACAAGCCTCAGGAATCTGCTCTTGGTGAGTCCTCTAGCTGTATGCCTTTGGCTGAGAAAGTCCAGGGTAGAGTGAGATTAAAGTAAACACGACAAATGTTCCTCTTGTTTCACATTCTCTACCTTTGGCACCTTTTCAAAGAGGAATTAAATTAATAACTTGTTGATTTGTAACTCTTGCCCTTTAAACATGTAAGCACTCAGCACGCTGGATGTCAGCATCATTAGTCAATACATCAATGCTCTTAAGGAGTCTGCTCACTTCACTAATAAAGCCAAGCCACGTTTGCCTTTTTGCCTGAGTCCTTGGCTGGCTGAGCTGCTGCCCTCTGATGAGGCCTGTGCAGGCTGCCCAGGAAGCACTGGTGATGGATGGCGTCTTTGCTGAGCTGCCTGTGGCCTTCAGCAAACTCTTCCTTTTCCGTGTACTTTTGCTTTTCCTGGTGACCAATCACGGAAGGGCTTGGCATCTTTCAGAACCTCCCACAAAGAATGTCCAGTGTGCTGGAAGTCAAGAGAGGAGGGTGGTGGCTCTGTGCCTATTTTTCTTATCGTTATGTTGAATGATTCCAGTTTCCTTATATTCCCGTGGGAACCTGGAAACCCTTTAGAAACGACTGACGGTTTCAAACAGTGTGGGCTGCAGAGAATGCTGTGTGAGGAGAAGGAACTCGGGGCCTGCACCAAAGATCTCTTGGACTCACGCAAGATAGGGCCGTTTCTATAGTTACCCTGGGATCAAACTTGGATTCCTTTCTCTAAACATTGAAGAGAGAAATCTGAAAACCAAAAATGAGGGGGAAAAAAATAGAACCTTCCTCAGGATGCAATAGAAAGCGACTTTTAGAAACTCAATCCAGCTTCTGCGCGGCAAATGTGTGAACATACTATAGCCAAAGGAATACATGCATTCTTATAAAACAATTCCTTTTGACTGGCACAAGAGAAAGACATTCATCCGGAGAGCTTGCTATGAGACACACATGTCAGGTCTTATATTATTGCTCACAGCAACCTTGCAATGTAGGTATCATTGTCCTCACCCTACAGATGTTAAAATAGGTCTGCAGTAGTTGGGTAACTTGACTGAGATCAAAGTATGCAGCTATTGGATAGAATTCCTTTGGTACCCCTGTTTGGGCTCTTATGCATCATGATGTGATGAGTGCAAGAAGATAGTTTTGGGATTGTTATTGTCTCTGACTGGGACCAGAAGAGCATTTCAGTAGGGGAAACCATGTATATGAGAAGGAAGGAGAAGCACTACAGCCAGGGCAGGTGGCCACATAGCTGCATGGGTGCTCTCTGGGTGTCATGCAGAGAGGACAAAGTCCTCTTGTAAAGCTAGGTGTCGGATGTGACCTATGACCAGCAGGAAGGCTGTTGGAAGTGAATGAAAGAGAGAAGAGAGGCTTTTGGAGGACCTAAAGGGCAACTCCTCCTGGGACTCTGAATATGTGCATGACACTGCCTTTCTTCTGGTGGAAGATGTCAACGTCTAGAGAAATGGAGGGGGCATCTATGAGGCAGACACCAGTGATTCTGCTCCACATCTGATGAGTCCCCCAACAGGATATCAACCAGTGTCCACGGTGCTGCGGTGGGAAAAGAGATTTGTGACCGTCACAAATCTCCATGTTTACTGTCGTCTCTTTAGGTCAGCAGAGAAAGCCTGGCTTGTGTTTCCTCCTCTTGTACAGTGAGTAAAAGAGGACAATAAAGGGATGAAATAGTTTATGAATGCTCTGATGTTTCCTGTGGAGTGTTCTTTATAGACCAGCAGGGACATGTTCACATCTGGACTTCTTTGGAAGTAAACTGCTGGCAAGGGGGTCTTGCTACTCACTGTGCTTGTGACACTAAAGTTACACAGAATCCTGGTGTCAAGACCAGTGCCTACTTATAAGGCAAATTATTTTAAATAGATTTAAAAAATAGCTAGTGGTATGCCCTGGGGCCTCTGTTTTCTTTTGTTTTCTGATGGGTAGATATAGAATCTTGTGGTAAAGAACTATCAAGTCACTGTGTGCTTGCCTGCGTCTCACTGGTTGTGTTGCTTCAGTATTACAGATTGTCTCCTTGAATATTCTAACCATGAAACCAGTGCTTCCAAGAATACATGGTCAAGAAATCAGGATATATAGCTGGAAGAGATGACTAGTTTTATTCAGTGCTGCTTGGTTTTTATATCTGAGTGGACCTAAAGAAGGCCAGAATTACCAAGGGAGTTGCCTGAGATCACACAGCAGATTTGCTGGCAACCTTCGGCCCTGCCCCATAAATGTGGGCCTTCAAAATAGACCACCGTGCCCAAGTGCCAGCATCCGATATTCATTTATGAATTCTTTCCAGTTTGATGAGATAGAGATCTCTGTATTTAACAAGGAGATTTTCATAGAACACATCTGGACATATCTACTAGATACCAGAACCACTGGTGCTTGCAGTCAGTATCTGAAAGATAAAGATGCTTAAGTAAGATGAAATGCTTCTAGGATATATTTCTTCACAGAGAGTCTGGAAGAATTATAATAAAGGAGAGTGCCTATTTGGCTGCCAGGAACCCAGGTTACCTCCCAGTCTACCCAGATCTGTCTTCCACAGTGCTGTTGCAGCAGAATAAACACATGGTTACAAAGATATTCACTTGGCTTCAGAGAGCTACAGTGAGTGCACTTAATATTCCAAGTTTAAAGGGGAACAAGTATTTCTGGGTAGCCCTCACACTTTGAATCCTATCTCCCCAACCAGCTGACTTCTGGGAGAGATTTTCTTCTCTATTTGGTGGGAAGATAATATCACTTGTCATTAAGTTGGAGAGAGTTAATTTTAAAAATACAAACTTGTGAGGGATTTTTGCATAGTTTCTAAAAATTTGAAGAGCTAGATCGATGACACTTGTTTTCATGACTACTATATTTGGTATTTTATTATGAAATGTGTCTGTCACCTAGCAGGTTGTCAACAAATATTGTTTCTCCTTTCCTTTCTCTTCTCCCACTCAGCGAGTGTGTTGCCAGGAAAAGCTGCTGCCTTCCTCTTGGGCCTCCTGTGTTGATTGAAAGGAAGATAGTCTCTTCAAACTGTCTGAATTCTCTGTGATCGGTTGAGCCTCTCATTTGTAGACACATCACAGATACAGCACCCACAGAGACAGGGGGTGAAGTGATAGAGCTTACTGGAGATGTCAGGAAGGGGCAGTATTCTAGGGGCCGACATATGGAGGCTTCATTTTGTCATCAGAAATAATCACGAGAGGGAATAAAAATGAGGTATGGTGGCAGTTTGGGTTTCACCACATGGCATTTTTCTTCTTAATTTTATTTTGACTCCTAGTTAAGTGGCTCTTTGTAAATGGTACATGGAAAGATCACTGTACATGCCATGAGTATTTTTCTTTTCTTTTCTTTTTCTTTTTCGCTGGTCCTTGGGCTTTAACTTAGGGCCTAGGCACTATCTCTGAGCCTCTTGGTGCTCAAGGCTACTGCTCTACCACTCGAGCCACAGGGCCCCACTGGCTTTTTTCTGAGTAATTTGTCGGAGATAAGCATCTCTTGCATTTAGGAGGGATCACTACTACACTGCTGGTGGGAGTGCAAACTTGTTCAACCACTATGGAAAGCAGTATGGCAGTTCCTCAAAAGACTAAACATAGAACTCCCCTATGACCCAGCAATTCCACTACTTGGCATTTACCCAACCGCCCAGAAACAAGGACCTACTAAATCCACTAGCACAATGATGTTCATTGCAGCACTGTTTACCATAGCAAAGATATGGAACCAACCCAGATGCCTTTCTGTAGATGATAAGATCAAGACGCTGTGTGACTTATACACAGTGGAATTCTATGCTGCCATCAGAAAGAATGGCATTTGTAAGGAAATGGAAAGACTTGAAAAAATCATATTACGTGAAGTAAACCAGACCCAAAAGGAACATAGGCTCAATGGTTTCCCTCATTTGTAAGAATTAGTACACATCTAGGACTCTCCTAGCAGAGAATTACAATAGCCCCAAACCTATGTACATAAGGTCATATAGGATGAGACTAAATGAAACAATCTTTAGGATATGAAAACAAGAGCTTTATCTTGTGTGATTGTTGCTCTCAATGTACTATGTTATTTCTCTTCTCTCTTTTCTGCCCTTTGGTTAATCTCATATTGTTACTGTATCTGACTTTGTTACCTGGTATATTATATATACGTTTATCTGTTTATTTGAAATAGGTAAGGGAAAGGGGAAAACAAGATAATTAGGAGAGGGTAGGGAGAGGGAAATGGGGACAAAAACATGAGAAGGGGTATCAATGTCTGAGAAGTAATACACCTGCTACCTGGAGAATGTAACTGTAACCCCTCTATACATTACCCTGACAATAAAAAATAAAAAATTAAAGACAAGAAATTGCATTTTAGAGCAAAACCCCATCGCGCGCCCGCGCACGCGCGCACGCGCGCACACACACACACACACACACACACACACACACACACATGCAAAATTTATTGGCCTTTACTACCCAAACTGGCTTTCAAGCTGTTATTCTCAGATCCTAGCCTCTTAAGATAGGATTACATGCAGGAGCCACTGGTACCCAGCCTTATCAAAAGTAGTGATGAGGGTAGGGTCTGTTCTTGAACTGCAGAATTCAGCTGAGCCCACCATGTGCCTGGTGGGTTTCCGACAGAGTTAGTTTTTAGAACTCTTTGGGAGGTGATGGTATCACTGCACTTAGCTCAATTTTTTTCATCTGTACAACTGGAATATTGGAGTCCAGTGTGGTGGTACATACCTGTAACTGTAGCTCCTAAAGAGGAAGAGATTGAAAGGATCCCAGCTTGAGGACAGACTGAGTTAAGAAATAAATCCCAAAGATCCCATTTCCACCAATAGCTAGATGTGATGGTACATGCTTGTCATGACAGCGTGGAGGGAGGTATTAAACAGGAGGATGGTAGACCAGACCATACTGGGTATAGATGAAAGAATTGAGGTTAGGATACAAGTGGCAAAATGAGTGCCTGGCAAGTTCAAGGTGTGAAGTTCAAACTCCACTCTTATTGCTTCCCCCAAAAGGAGGGCATGTTAAAAAGCCACAATATAGTATTTTAATTTAATGAAGCACAGTGCACTGCTGGAAACCTAGCACTATAAAAAATAAATACCTGTAGCTGCTCAGCAAAGTTCTGCCTAAGATCTCTTTTCATTAAAAAAAAATTCATATTGAAGCTTGAGTAGCTGGCTGACTACACGGGATGAGCAAAATCTTCTAAACCTGTTCAATAGGAAAAGCAATGCTACAGAACTCGGGAAGTAGCACAGAAAAGAGACGTGCATTGATGCAGTTTGTATAGTTCAATAAATATTGTATTGGGTCCAGGATGGAGAAAGGATGTGGCCGAAATAATTGTGATGTGATAGTTTAAACAAAATAAATGCAACAATAGGCCAGTGTGCTGGCCAGCAGGAAACTTCAACAATGCCCACACCTTTTTCCTGTGCCTTACCCGGAGTTCCTTCCAGGCGACACAGATAACTGACAGGCGATAATGTCTTGGATTGGGTTCGGTGCCAGCTGAAAATAGAAGAATTAGTGTCAAACGGTTATCTGATCAGAAAGAGGGTGTAGCAAACACACTTCCCTAACAGTGTTTTAGAAAATTCCCTTGTAAGTACAAAGCCCTCTTTTCACCTGCCCAGTCTATCTGACTGCTGCGAGGACACGGGATTCCCGAGGCTCAGGTAATACAGGCATGTGCTTCCATTCTGGAATGACTCCTACAAGCGGTGATCACAGCCCATTACCATGCACCGGCTGTGATTCCTTGTATTTACAAAGAGCCTTAGGCTTTCCACGGGCTTGGTCATGTTTGTTTTATTTAGCTCCAGAGGCAACTCCGGCTTTGATTGTGACCCCCTGACTTCCTACAGAACTCAGAACCTGGAGTTCTGCAGTAGTAGTTCTAGAGTGCTCAGCCCCTCTGCACCTCAGTCTTCTCACCTGTAAACTAGAAGGTATTCATTTGATCTAGCATCTCACTGAGCCGTTACCATGTCTGAATGTGAAATGCTTGCCAAGGTAGTTAGCAGTCTACTGGGCATTACTCACTCTATTTTGCACATAAAACAAAGACTAATTTATTATAATAATCCCGTGAGGGACAGATTAGAAACAAGGAGAATGAGGCTCATTCAGTCAGTGTATTTATTGAGTAATCAAGTCTCAGGCATTATTGGGCTGAAAGGAGAGAAATGGCAAATAAATAAACATAGCCACATACAATTTCTTTGAGGGGATAAAAGAAGTTAGAATTGATTTGAAGAGGCAGAGGAAAGGAGCAGGGGCAGGATGGGTCTGCTTTGTAGTCAACCAAACCTCACCTTCGAACCCTGTATCCAGCCAGAGAATGAATCTTGTTGCAGTTTTAGCACCAGGCAGAGGGAAAAGCCATGTGTAGTCTCTGCAGAAAGATGCCTTGGAGTGTCGTGGGAAGTGGCAAACACCCATATCTGTGAGAGGGGACAGAGAAAAGTAGTTTCTGATGGGACATAGGAGAAGGTAATGTGGTGCTGGGCTTTAAGAGGTTGTGGTCATGTGACTTCATTCACTGGAAACCCAGAGAGATCCCTGGGTTGAGTTTTCAGCTTCTCCTATTGGGGGTGATAGAGAGACACAGATCTAGAGACTTGGTCAGTTTAGACAAGCACCCATGACAGGGAAGGTAGGGTCACAGAAGAGGTGGGAAAGGTGGCTCCCAAATGAGGAATCGATAGGAGCCATACCCAGTCCAACTCTTGTTCTGCTGAGTGACAGAAGATGTATCAAATATTGTATATATGTTTATTTGGTTATTTGAAATAGGATAGGGAAGGGGGGAAACAAAATGAGGGGCAGGGGTGGGGGGAGGGAAATGGAAACCAAAACATGAGAAAGGGTATCAATGTTTGTGAAGTAATGCACCTTCTATCTGGTGAATATAATGTAACCCTTCTATTAATTACAATAAAAATATATGAAAAAAAGATGTATCAAGGGAACAGTAAAAGAGTTCTCACATCCCTGCAGCATCTGGTGACCCTCAGACCACCAGCTCCAGTTGGCAGTATCTATACAACAAGCCCTGGATCCGTTGATTTGGTTAATGAACCCTCGCCTCACATAGATAGGTGTTTGGAGAAAGGGAAAAATATTCTAAATAGCCTCTTGAGACTGTTATAAATATTCATCCTTGTCACTGTACCAAATTCTACAAGTAATCCCTTCAATGTTGGGTTCAATGTGGAATCTCAAAACATATCAATAAATCCTTCATACTTTGCAATAGTAAAAACCCCAAATCTGGCTTATACTTTAAATAGATACTTTATCCCCTCATGAATTCATAATATCATGCATTGGTTACTTGGAAAATATCAGATCACTGAATTTTGCGTATCTTCCAAATTTGACGCATTTCATTATGCATTAGCAAAAAGAAATCACATTCATTAATATCGGCATCAATCTCATTAGAAAAGTAGTTAAGTATTGGAAAGCTGTCATGCTCAGAGAGGCAGGAAGAACTTGTCTATAATTTAACTTCTCATCAGCTCAAAGTTTATCCTTGGCAAGAAGTAGCTTCAGTTGTTTTCCTTGAAGTGTTTGGCTCACTTGGTACAGTTTCGACTGCCAAATATACATCTGAATAACTGTAGTTCCTCAGCTGTTCGCTCAGCTAAAACGATACTGCGAGGACCAAATTACTGGTTGAGTTGAAAAGCACTCAGATACTCTCCTACGTCTTCATTCGCTTCCTCTTGGTTAGATAACATTATAAAATCATGTTCAGGGTAGAGAAATGGCACAATTTATCATTCTCACTGCTTCAACAAGGAACATTATTACATTTTGGGTTTTTTCCCTTTCTTTTTATTTATTTATTTCTATTTTCATGTATTAGGTATACAAGGGAAAAATCCACATTTCTATACATGTATTTCAATGAATTCTCCCATCCCTCTCTCTTATTCCTCTCTTCCCTTCCTAGAATAATTTTAAGTTTTATTGTTTTATTTGCATACTTTCCCACAGGCTATTTCAACAATATCCATTCTCCTGTACTCTCTTCAGCTCAATTATTCTTAATTTCCCACCTTCCTAACAGAGCCTTTTTCCCTTCCCCTCTTCTAACCCAACTCTCTGTTATTGATCAATACCTTTCATTAAGGTTCTTTATGCTGTTTTTATATGCAGTTGTTGTGTATCTCAAAATCATTTGCCTTTTGCATTTCTTTTTCCTTTCCTCCTTCCCTTCTCCTAAAAAGTCCCAAATATAAACTCATTTTGTGTCTATCCATTGCATAATTTTGTGTCTATCCATTGCATGATTGTATATATATATATATATATGTTTCTGCCCACATTTTCCCATCCATTTCCACCATCCCAGGCTTTGCTGCTTCTGATGACCACTGTCTTATTCTCTATCTCTGTGCTCATTCATGATGTGATAAATGACATGCCTTCTTCTTTTTTAAGGCTGAACAATACATCAATACATCCAGTATACACACACACACACGCATGCACACACACACACATACCACTTGGAATTTGTTATTCATTGACCCATCAACAGACACTGAAGTTGTTTCTGTATTTGGTGAATATGAATACTGCTTCAATGTACATAAGACTATGGATGTCTTTAAAGGATGGTTTTTCATTTCTTTAGAAATTACCATACTATTTTCCATAATGGCTGTACCAATCGACATTCCCATCAACTGTGTCTTTGGGTTTGCTTTTCTTCATTAATATTCCTATCCCCACTAACTTTGCTATCTTTTTACTTTTTAATAATCTCCATGGTATATCGTGGTTGTTTTCATTCATGCTTTTCCTGCTAATTGATGCTGTTGAGTATCATTTATTTGCTATTTTATATTTTGGGGGGAATGCCTTTTCAACATGCCTGTCCATTTTTAATTGAACTATTTGGTTGTTGGTCTTTTAAGTTGCTTATGATCTTTATATTTAGATAATAGCTCTTTATGTGATAAGGTTTAGAAATACTATTCTCCTAATTCATGGCAGCCATTTGATTATTTAGTATAAAATGAGTAGCTAAAAATGTTGAAACAAGAACTTGTAATCCTTGTAACAACACACAAAGAAACATTCCTATTCATTTTCCAATAGGAATAATGGTAGCATATGCATATTTAAAAAATCACTGGTGTTTTCTGGAGGACAGGAGATTTAGTTGTTTGTTCCCTACTGAGGAAACACATCTGCCACTCCTGGTATAAAGATTTTTCCTAAACTTACAAGTGATCTTTCCTTTTTCCATTTTCCAAATTTTGATGCAAATGCAATAAATGTAAATAAACCCAATTCAGTATTTGTATGAAATATATACAGTAACTACTGTTTCTTAAAATACTAACATCCAATTGTTTAAGCTACATATTTAGTGACTAACTTCAACTTTCGTATATTCAGCACAGGAAAATGTCACATTTTCAGCCCCTCCCCCCAAACCAGCTAAAGCATTTAAAACCAATATTTCACTTACATCAAATTTCTATAAGAAGCGGGGAGTAGTGGTTCATGCCTGTAATCCTAGCTACTCAGGAGGCTGAGAGCTGAAGCTCACGGTTCAAAGCCAGCCCAGGCACCAAAGAACGAGGGACTCTTATCTCCAATTAATCACCAGAAAATGGGAAGTAGGTCTCTGGCTCAAGGGGTAGGGTAGTAGCCTTGACCACAGCGCCTAGGCCCAGCATCCAGTATTTTCCCATGGAGCGCACACATGCAACACAAATGCTCATATTAACATCTTTTGTCCTGATGTTGATCCGGGTACTTTATGAATGGATACGCTGCATGTGCCAGTTCCTAGAATTGCCAATGTATATGAGAAATCATCAATTCAATTTGCTAAGGATGTGTGTGGAAGGTGAGAAAGATTTATCCTGTTTATCCTCTCCTGCCTGATATGTGTGACTTACCTGACAGAAGTGATATTTCCTTCCTCCCCAAAACTGTCTACTACAGGATACCACTGTAAGTTTTGTTTATGTGCCTTTGTGTTCTTGATAAGGGACACAATAAAGAAACTACTATGTAGATAGAGTATACAGAGAGGTCTACTTTAGATCCTTTGAAGGTTTTAGATAATTGTATCTTCCTAAAAGCTCATCAATATAGACTATTTCTGTCTTCCAGGTAGGGAAATGAATCTTCACTGAGATCACAGAGTTAGAACATGACAGGGTAAAGATTGTTCCCAATAGTCTGTGACCTCAGAACTCAAACTAGGTTGTCATTTCATTCATGTTCCATGTATAACAGAATAACAGTTCCTGTAAGTTTCTAGGTGTCTTGTAACCTGTATAACATTGTAACCCTATAACATTGGGCCCATAGTTTTCTTGCTGACCTAGATGATAGAGATCTCAATGTGTTTTGGCTGCTGTATTCTCCTCTAACTCTGTCTCTCAGATAGTATTTATACACTACCTTGACCTGCATCCCAATGAAGACATTATTTCCTCTTCTGTCTTCTGTTTACAAAGGATTACCTACCTCCTCTTTAGCTATTTCCATTTCCCTCCTGCTCTTGGTTCAAATATGCTTCTGAGGCTCACTCCTCTGCCTGTTGATAATCTGACATCTGTCATGCTTACCTTTCTGTGGTAATTGCTGCTATCTCTACGAGCAGATAAAGTCTCTTGGTTTTCATCAGCATTGACTTAGATTTCCTTACATTTCAGTGTGTTTGCTATTCTTTTTTTTTCTAGTCCTGAAGCTTGAACTCAGGGCCAACCTTGAGGAAAAAGAAAGAAAGAAAGAAAGAAAGAAAGAAAGAAAGAAAGAAAGAAAGAAAGAAAGAAAGAAAGAAAGAAGCCGGGCAGGGTAGTTCTCGCCTGTACTTCTAGCTACTCAGGAGGATCTGAGGATTGCAGTTCAAAGCCAGCCCAGGTACTAAAGACAATAAGACCCTTATCTCCAATTGACTAATAGAAAACCAGAAGTGGCACTGTGGCTCAAGGGATAGGGCAGTAGCCTTGAGCTGAAGAGCTTAGGGCCAGTGCCCATGTCCAGAGTTTAGGTCCCACAACCACCACTACTACCTACAAAAAAATTGCTTCACCATCCATCTTCCCCTGTCTGGAGCTTGGTGTGACCCTTATCTCCTAATCCACATTGGCATTGATAAGGCACTGTTAGAAGAACATCATTCTAGTGGCTAGATCTTGAGGTAGTAATGTGAAAAATATGGTGCATTGAAATGTTATCTTTTTCTTCTTGGTTCTTAGATTGTTCAAGTTTCTACCATGTGGTAAAGCTGAAATTCTCAAGGTCCCGATGTTCAAGAAAGGAGCTTTTCCACTCATAAATTTACTTTTTTTCTAGTATATATCTTATAAATCTATCTATCTATCTATCTATCTATCTATCTATCTATCTATCTATCTATCTATCTGCAATCAAGGGGAATGGAGCTTTAGCTAAATAAAATGGCTTCTCTAGGGCTAGCTATAGCAAACAGGCATTGAAAGTGGAATCTGATGAGGCCAGTGCTCCAAAGTCTAAGATCATTTTGTTCCTGCAGCTCTTGCTGCTTCTGGCTCGGTGTGTTCCTGTGGAGGGGCTATGACCACTCTACTAGCTTACGTAGACTCACTGGAAATACCTCTCACCCTGTGCACCCAGATTGCTTAGTACATTGCCTACATTGTATTATCTGATTAGTGGACGCAAAGTCTATTAGGGTTGCATGGAATTTCAGGACAAGGAACTTGACTTTCTGTGAGAACATTATTAAAGGCAAGCATGGCTTTCATAGATCTTTGTTTGTTTGTTTGTTTTTAAGTCACTTACTAGTATACCAATGATCTTGGGCCTGAAAAGGGGCCAGAGAAATGGCAGAATGGAAGAGAGGTGGTCCCTGCCTCCCAGGTGCTAACTGCTTTAGAAAGATAGGGCTTTCCCTGTAGATCCCCAGAGGGTGACAGGAGGGACAGAAGGGAAAGGGCTCCCCAGTAACTTCACTTCAAAGCATGTGAAACTTGGAGATAAACAGGAAATAATTCTGTCATGGCTGTCATAAAGTATTACTTTGAGACTTCATTAGTCACTGTATTTTTCAATGTTTTGAAAGAGTTACTACATCAGCCAGACTGAGGATGTGAGGGAGGTGGCACAGTGTCCTAGGGGAATGCTTCCCGGTGAGTTACCTGATTCCCCAACAGGGTCTCTGTGGCCCATCTTGTAGAATTTAACATTTGCTCTACCTATATTATTTCTACAATTGCCTGATACCAGGTCTTCTGAGTGAAACAACGGGCAAGACAAAGACCTTCTTCCAGAGACTTGACATTGGATGAGAATAAGTTTTAAGTAGGGAAAGCAAAAAGAAAAAAAAACAAAAACAAAAAAAGGAAAACCATTGCGGACTAGGAGATTAGGCAGAAATAAAAGAGGAGAGTCAGGGAGAATTCTGGGGAATTAAAAATGGCATGGCCTAAAGTTTTACCTGGGCAACTGGCATTTCAGCAGGCAAGTAGTCGGCCTGATGGAGTGGAACTAAAAGTCAAATAGGAAGAAACAGAAAGGACAGAAGAAGAGGAGAGAGAAAAAGTGAAGAAAGGAGAGGAAGGGAAGGGAATGAACTGGATGGGAAGGAAAGAGAGGGGAGGAAAGAGGAGAGGAAAATAAAGGAAAGAAGGGGAGAAGGGAGGAGAGGGAAAGGGAGGAAAGGGGAGGAAAAATGAAAAGAATGATTGTGTAAGAAAGAAGAAATGGTTGGGGGGCAGAATAACAACATGTTAGAGTCTACATTTTATTAGTCTTCATAATGCAGGGAAAGGGTTTCACTTTTAAATTTGAGATTCTGTTCTGGTTCTCTGGGCAAACTTTGAAAGTCCTCGCAGTTGGCAAGGACATAATCTGATTGGTACTGGGGCCACTTCTTTCAGGAGTCTGAGACAAATCACTGGAACTGGTGTGAACAGATAAGCTGGATCCTACAGTGGTCTACAGGAAAGAGATTCGGGGATTAGGGTGACGATAGTAAAAATAGTACAGAAGGAAAGAGAAGATTCAAATATTTTCCTTCCACCATGATGTGAGCATCAGTGATGGAAGTGGAAGAAAGTACAGGGAAAAAATTATTTCTGTCTGCTCTGTTACATAGCCTAGGTTACAATGCTGTCCAAGTGCAGGAAGGAAAATATGTTCTCAGGTTGCCCATTCCATTGTTGGACATGTCTGAAGGTGAAAAGTTTTTCCACATGCTGAGCTGGGCTCTGCCTTCTAGAAACTTCCATGTGTGTGTATTCTTAAGTTTCTGGGAACACATGGAACATATCTGCTGTCCTCTTGGAGACTTGTGCCAAATATTCGAGTACCCAAGATTTCTGACATTGTTTTAAAACATGAAAATTTAAAATTAGCTTTGCTTTAAAAAAAGCTATTAATTAGATCATAGTGTATATACATGGATTTTCTAAACTGCATTTGTAATCTCCTTGTGAAACCATGTTATGCAGCTTTAGTTTGAAAGGAATGCTAAGTCTTTAGTAACAACTTGTCACCAAGATTCTTTGCATTGTTCACTTTTGCTTTTCATAAATTCACTTCATCTCCAGTTTTGATATAGCATATGCTTCTTGGAGGGTCTAAAAGAATAGAGACCAGTAGGTAGATTTAAAATAAAGAAAAAAAAACAGTGTTTTACCACCCAAAGTCATTGATTACTATCTGGCTTACTGTAGCAAACACATTTGATTACAAAGAATGTTTTCTCTAATTTTGGCAACAACCTTAAGGGAGTTACAAGCTGAGTGCAAGGTTATTTCCTAGGGGCTTCAGACAGATTGTAAACTGGATGCGTCCACCACGATGCCCCCGAGTGTCTCATTAGAAAGAATGTGCTGAGTCTCTTGGCCCCATTCTGGTCTGTGCTGTAGGATATCAGTACCTCCAACAGTGACTGTATGCTGTTGATATTCTCTTCTGTATTCTATAACTTCCTAATTTGGACAAATACCATTTGTAAAGCATTTCATTTTCTGGTGTTCTGAATTGCCAGGTTTTGCATTTGCCTGTTTTATCCTTCGCATAATCATTCCATCCCTTACTTTGTTATATATAAAAAAATACAGTTGGAGCCCAACTAACTAGAAACTTAAGTATTCAAATTTCAAGTGAGTGGCAAATTGAGCTGAGAAAGATCGAATACTTAACTTTCGAAGGCAAGAATTCAACTAGAGCAGCAGTATCTTTCTCCAGCTCTCAGTGTAAACTCATCAAAGCAAACTGTTTTATTTGGACATCTGGGAAATGTACTTTGACAAACATCCGCTTGATGATTGTCAGTGTCATAAAGAGACTTTGATATCAAAAATCCACATAACTTGTTGAAATAAATGATATATTTTTAGGACGAAGCACTCTTTTGCTGAGTTATTTGCATTGTCCCTGGGCTTTGGCTTTAGCATGTTAATACAAAAGAAGGCTTCATTTTCATGTAAATGGCACGATGGAATTAATAAAGAGCTCTAGGGAAAGCTCCCCTCTGCCAAGGTAGCCTCTCCCTCTACCTGTTTTTAGCCCTGTGTACACACGGTTGCTCTCTGAATTTTTAACATATAAATGTTTTCCACATTTACATATTCAGTGTTTTTATAGTGCTAGAAATACTCCTCAAACTATCACAGAAGGTAACAAAGCATCCTTCAAAAGTCTGATTTCCATGCATTTAGGCCATAACGACACGGAGAAAGAATTTTTAGAACTGCTGCCAATAAGTTAAAATGCATCTAGTTCTGCTACAGAGTTGATCATTTGCTTATCCACAGCAGTGGGAGAAAGACAAGAGTGGAATACACTTGGCTTTTCTTTTTCTTAATGTAAAACCCTGCAAATCATCAAAGCTCAGTTAGCTGCTTTGATGGGAGATGTTACAGGTGAAGAATCCTGTGTTTTAATTAATAGCTGTATGGTGAAACACATGTTTTAGGCAATGCAAACAATGTTAGGAATGAGGCAAAGCCTGAGAGATAGTCTGAAGTGAAAAGCAGAAAAGAAAATGTAGAATTGATGTCAGGCCGATCTGGCCCTAAAGGTTAGCTTTCCTTCTTAGTGTTAGCTTATTTCTTCCTTGGCAAACTACTAGACCTTTCTGGCACTCTGTCTCCTCATGCATGTAGTCGTAATTAGGGACTCATACTACCTCTTCAGTCCATAATGGCCTGAAAAATGCGAACTAAAGGGGACATTACACGTAAACGGTCTATTGAGGTGAGAAACGTTGGCAGCTGTGGCATAAGTGCTCATGCCATTATCGGCATTATTTTTGTTCCTACAAATGTCCCCATCATAGAGTGCATATAGGATACTAGATTTTAAATAAAAATGAGAAGAAGTCATTAGTTTAGACTAAGCACTTGTCTGGGGACACAACAGATCAGACTAAAAGTCAACATGGAGTCACTGACGTTAAAGTTCATATCACTAAGTTAAAACTTCACTGTTTACTTACCTGAACTTTGGAGAAATCAATAGAAATGAGAAGTGGTGGTCAGATTCTCAAACAGGCTTCTTTCAATCACGTGACAATGAAATATCTCTTGGCCTTTAAACTTTACATTTTTTGTTAGGGAAACTAATCTACAGGAAGCCGATGTTAACCGATCTGTTGTTTTTCTATTCTCTCTACTGTATAAGAAAAATAACTCTGATATGCCAAACATACCTTTACTCTTTTTATTTCTCCACTTTTAGCCTTTCTCTGACATTGTCTTTTGATAAGCCTTATGTTGTTCAGTCCATCGGATCTCTTGTTCTGTTTTATGGGATGATGTATTAGTCAATTGAAAGTAAATTTTGGAAATGTTACCTTTTGATATGATCAGTCACATTTAATAAGTAGCATGTATTATTTTGACATTAGTAAACCTCAGAAAGTAGCCTAAAGTATACATCGAGAAGCAACTATGAGAAACATTTACTGAAGATCTAACATGTTCCTTGTACTGGCTCCCGGAAGGCGAAAGAGAAGAGAACCCTCTGCAGTGTTGTCTGGGCTATCCCAGAAGCTAAAGCATTTAGTGACATGGATACCAGAAGGCAGAGTAGTTAGCCATGGGGTCTTCATACAGCAGACCTGAGAGGGAAGTCGCTGGGGCACTCAGGATGGTGGAGCTGTTGTAGTCAAAGTGGCCCTTTGGTAAAGATGCTCTGTGTAACTCTGGGAGTAGAGCATCTACTTACCCCTGCACCCTAGATCTTCAGGACCTAGAGAACAAAGCCTTACTCACCTTATGAGACCCTCACCCTCAGCTTTGTGAGCCCTCAAAGCTGGATCTGGCTTGAAATGCTCTGTGTGTCTAAACTGCTGCCTCTGAAAGAGCATGAGTGAGCTGGCACTGCCATGACAGCTAATTCTGTGGGCATCTACTTCCGGATGTTTTCTCTTGCTTATTTTTATGTTTGCTTCTTTCTTCATTGCATCTTGATCAATAGCAATTCTTCAATCATTCTCCCCCTGCATCTACCCCAACCCCGTCCATCCCCTCAGGACACCTAGTCACAATTCCACACATGCACTCTGAGTATGACTGTATTCATCTCACATTCTTCCCTCCATTTGTCTGCCCCTCTCCTTACACCACACCCCAATCAGATAAGATGATTTTAGCTTCCTGGTATTCACTTCTTGGATGTTTACTCTTGACCTACCATTAGCAGAAAGACAATATGATGTAGTTTTCCCTCTTGCACCTTTTAACCACAGACCACATTCCATTTGCTTTCAGCACTAAATACAGTAGCAAGCCTGAAATCAAACAAATTCTGGTAGAAGAAAACATGTGATAGTATACCTTAAGGTGAACAAAACTCAGAATTGTGCTAGTGTTGTAAAGTAAATCAGCGCTAAGAAAAGGAAAGGAGCAGTGTTTTAAACATCATAAGAAGTCATTAATAAAAATCAGAACAGCCATCACCAAAAAACAGAATTAGGAGCTACAGTTAGACCTTAGTGGTGGGATACTTACCTGGCATTCTGGAGGCTCCAATTTCACATGACCATATGGAAGGGAGGGGGTGAGGATGAGTGACAGGAGAAGAGGGGATTGGGAGACAGAAAGGCAGGAAGAGGGAGAGAAAGAAAGGAGATGAAGGGAAGGGAACGGAAAGATAGGGGAAAGGTTCAGCAAAAACAGCTAACAAATTCTTAATAATTTTACTGTGCAAAGGGCTATGAAGGAGCTACCAAATTGGTATGTATGGAAGTTTCTTTTCTGGATGTGAAAATGCAGAATGTCAACAATGTGATAATTTTCACCATCAGGCCCAGATGCCCAGGCATTTGTAATGAGGCACCAGAGAAGTTGGGGAAAATAATTTCTTTAATATTGTTGTGGTTGGCAGACTACTTTTGATTAAAATAGACAGAGCCAACTTTTCTTGTAAACACAAGCTTACAAAATATGATATCATTTCTAGGTGGCACAATTTTAGGATGTGAGGATCCCATACATTTTAAACTTAAGTTTAGTAATTTTTTGATTATGTGGTATTGATTATGTGGAATTGAACCTAGGGCATCATGCATCCTGGGCAAGCACTGTACCACTAAGCCACATTCTCAGCCCCAAGGACCCCATGTTTTTCAACATTTGGCATGTACAGTTAGGGAATAATATGCATACTTATACCAAACATTCAACCAGAAGAATCTGTTGCAAGATTCACTCATTCATTTTTTCATTCATTAACACATTGGCAAAGGTTTCTTGTATGAAACTCTGTGCCAATCTCTGGTAAAAGAAGACAAGACATGATTCCTGTTATTAAGAAGCATATATAAAGAAAATACCTTCTTAGAAAATATCTGTGGAAAATGTTAAATTCCCAAAGACTACATTACCTTTAACACCAAAACTGGCAACAAATGTGGTATTAAAAAGCTAAGGAAATGGTGACTTCTATTATAAAGCATTTACTAAGTGTAGGCATTGAACAGTGTGAGAAAAGTTTTTATGCTGTAATTAGTAAACATGATGAAAGATACAGAAAAGTGAAAAAGTAAAGAAAGTGATATTTTTAAATAAAAATGAACAAACCAATAATGGTTGTATGGTGAGATGATAGTGATCATTATCTATTGTTCTCTTTTTATTATTTCCTTTTTGCTCCCCTATAATAAGAATGGTTTCCTTTTTCAATAATCTTTCCCTGGCTAAAGCTTTGTGAAAATACCCATCCTCTCATGCAATTCTTACTGTAACTGTATTGCACGTGAGGATCAGCCATAGCTGTAGAGACGGGATTCCAATGTAGGAATTTGTGTCCCAGAATCTCATCTCCTATTTCCATGCTGAATTAATCCCTTCAAGGATACATTGGTGGTATAGGCTGTTACAGTGTGAGTTCAGTGTCTCCAGCACTCAGGATCTTGTGTCTTCTTGGTAAGATGGAGAACATCATAACAGACACTGCCCAAAGGCTGCTGTGGAAAGATCTCTGTTGATGACATTTGTAAATACAAAATTTCCATTCATTTATCAACCACTCGTATTCAAAATATTTTCAGTTCCTTAATAAATGTGTACCTTCAGCCACTTTAAGCACCTTTCTGTGTAACTATGAGTAAATTAGCTATCTTCTAAATATTTTAAGTAACTGTCTAGGACACAGATTTTGTTTAATTGACAGAAAACTATTGATGAAAGCATCCACTGTCAATTGTTCTCTTCTGGCCAGGCTGGCTCCTCTTTTCTCTTTCTCTTTCCCTCTCTGACATTTTTCCTTTCACCCATTGTATGATTTTTCTTGAATGTTTTTTTTTTTCCTTTCACTAAACAATCCCCTTCAAGGTCAGGAAACCACTCTAATTTGCACTTTGAAGGTATTTGTCAAGAAAAGGCTTAAACTCCCAGCTAGCAATTGGATTCCAAGCCTTAGGTTACTTTATTATGCTTTTTATCTGTTGACTTTGAGTAAAATATAATATGTGGAGTGGAATTACAAAGGTGACTCCTTGAAGGCATATGGAAGGATTATAACCTTAAAATGTATTCACTAAAACCATGAAAACAGATGAGTTTCCCAAGAACTACTAAGCAATACAGCTTTATAGACTTCTAGAGTGAATACATGAATTGCATATGGGTCTTGCTGGCCTCTTAGAGAAACTGCGGAAGGATTTTGAGTTCTAAGACTTTGTGACACTTTTGGTTGCCTCATAGGTAGTTGACATTTCATTTGAAAGTGGTCTGTTTAGAATGTCATCTGGTTTTCATTTGTGGGGGCCCACAGAAAATGAGAGATTGGGCTCTGTGACCTCCAGTCCTCTCTTCCCACTCTGAAGGGTTTATTTTTGGTAGTTGAGTCTAAGGTAAATATAGAGCTTATTTTTCAACACCACTGGTATTTGTGAAGGACTTTAGAGTTTGCCAAAAATATGTATGTATGTATGTTTCTATGTATATTCTATTTTTATATACTCCACATCATGTCTTAAAGAAGAGTAAAAGGTAAGAAGAAAGATCTCCATTCAATTCAGGTTAGAATTCATAATACCCAGAACATTAGGATTTTTCTCTGTGTTAGTCACTTTCAATATGCAAAGTATCATTCTCATTCCAAGTGAACTATGTGAGAATTAGAATCTTACTCACATGTGCCATCTTCTACAGGATTACCAAACAGCTGTTAAGTAGGAGCACAGGGTCTGGGTGACGCCATTCTAAATTTTTTTCCACCAGGTGGGACGATTTGAATAAACCATGTCATCATCTAATTTAAATGGGTGGCTTCTGTGCTTCAGATATTCAAGAGAAAATACCAATTGTTCTGAGATATCGTGAATCCACTCACATTTTCTCTGAGCTAAAATAGGCCTTAGTATACTGGTTGTGTTCGCTGTGCTTTTCCTGGAAGTTCGGGTCTGTTTAGAAATGTCAGAGCTAGCTATGGTCATGCCTGCCCTGAATTTTAACAAATATAATAACCGAATCTTTTCCTACAGAGTCTAAGGGGAAAAAAAAGAGTATTCTGTAATTTTCCTCAGGGACTTGGCTAGATAAGGGAGGGCATATGTGGTATGCCCAATCAAAACACAATTTCACAGGTTATGAGTTTGCATGAGATGCAGCCTATCTCCTGGAACCTGGGCTTGAGTATGCATGGAGAAATGGGACATGCAGCCGCAAGCAAGCCAGAACCCTCTGATGCTCTAAATCAAGGCAGGCTAGCTTCCTGATGCTGCTGCTTTCCTCATAAGTCATTCACCGGTGAGCCATTGGCTGAGAACAGAGCATTACCTCAGATGCCACTTGTTTTGTGGACACTGTGTTCTGCATATGTGACAAGGGCAATGAGATATTTGTTGCCCTTATGGAATACTATTATCCCATAAAATGTTGAACAGTTTTTGTGAGTTAGACATCTTTGTCAGAGACTAAGAGATGCTAAATAAGTTCACACAACCTGTTGACACAGTGTGGAGCCAATATTTCACTTGGCATCTGATGGACTTTGGAGTCCAGGCTCAGACCCCTGAGGCTCATCTAATCCCAAATTGCCTCTGCATGGGGCAAGTGACCTCATTCTCTCTCTTAGGGAAGACCTTCTGTGAGCTCTGTCAAGCGTCTTCAATAAATGTCCAATGGTATTGGTCAAGATGCGCTGTATTCATAAGCTGCTCCAGTGAATGACAGTTCCTTTGAACAACTACTTAAAGATAATAAAACCATTAAAAAATAAAAGACTAGGACTGAGAGTTTGGCCTAGTGGTAGAGTGCTTGCCTAGCATGCACAAAGACCCGGGTTCAATTCCTCCATACCACATACATAGAAAAAAGCCGGAAGTGGTGCTGAGGCTCAAGTGGTAGAGCTCTAGCCTTGAGAAACTCCAAGGACAGTGCTCAGGCTGTGAGCTCAAGCCCAGGACTGGCAAAAAACAAAAAATAAATAAATAATAGAAGACTAATGGCTAGTAAAGACAAAATAGAAATTACTGGTACTATCTTTACATTTATTTGTACAAACGTCCCCTTTTAAAAAAAGATTGTTTTATAGTTAGTCAAATAAATATATATTATATGTGTATATATCCTAAATATATGTGTATATGTATGTTTGTATGAGCATTAAATATACCATAGTATATATATGCACTGTACATTTTTCTCTAAATTTCTCTCAGTATCAATGAAGTTTATCTTTACTGTCTTGCAGTTACTATTATTGTCTTCTGGATGAGGCATGCATTCATTAATTTCTCAAATCCTTGACTACTTCTCTGGGTAAATGCTGGTACTATTGCCTTCCTGGTAAGATTGTTGGAAAGACAAAGTAAATAATTTTTGACATGCTTAATGAATTCCAGGCAAATATTGGTCACTTTAGATCCAAGAAAGGATTCAAGTGTAAATGTCTATATCTCTCTGTGTGTGTGTGTGTGTGTGTGTGTGTGTGTGTGTGTGTGTGTGTGTGTGTATGCTCATAGACCTGTTTACAAAAGCTAGGATCTAATTCAGGCATAGCAGCCTCCTCAAGGGTAACAAGAACACACACACACACACACACACACACACACACACACACACACACACACGCATATAAGCCTACCACATACTCTCTAGCTCTTATATAAATAATCATGTCCTCTCCATTTAAGATTTCTTATCAGGAACATAAACTGGAACCCTATACTAATGCACATTCCTATAGTCCTAACTATTCGAGTCTCGATCTAAGGACCATAGTTTGAAGCCTGTCCCAGCAGGAATATGCATGAAACTCGATATCCAATTAACTTCTGTGCAGCCAGAAGTACATGTACCAACCTTAAGTGAAAAAACTAAGTGATGGTACTTAAGCCCTGAATTCAAGCCCCAGTACTGGCACAAAATAAGTAAACAAATAAAATTAAATAAACAAAAGTCTGGGTGAAATTTGTATCTCTCTTCTCTATTCGCTGGCTGTACACCTTTACTTTAAATCAGTAATGACAAGTTCCTTCACTTTAACTGTGACTCATTCATTAACTTGGGAAAATTACTTAGCTTTCTCAGCCTAAAGAAATAATTCTCACCGTGGTGGGTCAGTTATGATTAAACATAGGCATGTGCGTGACATGTCTGGAACACAGAAGCTCAAAAGCCCAGTTTATTTTCTTCTTACCCTCTTCCTTTGTTGGAACAGTATATTTTCTGTCTTGCAAGATCCTCCTTTGATAAGCTCAGCCCAACTTCTGCTGGCAAACAGGGAGAGAGGCTGAGAAACAACTGCAAAAAGAGCCTCTGATGCAGGCATTGATAAGACGATCCCCAGTCGTACATTTGTGTAGGAAAAGTTCTTTCAGGATACACAAAACTGTGGTCTTGCTTTCTATTCTCCACTCGGTGCGTGGAGGCTGAATCATTTATTAGCAGTAATGGAAAATAGATTAATGTACTTTCACTCACGCTGGAGTCGCCTGCTTTGCTGGAGTCACTTTCGAGATCTCCACGTGCCCTGCAAAGGGGTGCTTCCTCCACAGCTGACCTCCCTGAGAATGGTCTTGGATATCTTCTTTAAATACATGACATGCAGTGTGCCAGTATCCTATAGTTCTTCCCAGAATCTCCTTGAAAAATTCTTAGCTGTAGTATTTTTTTAACAGACATGTATCTGTGTCTTTGAATGACCCAGAGAGAGCTCTAAGTTTGCTTGTGAAATAAAGTGGAAAAAGTCACTTTGCCAGATGTGGAGCCTTGGAAATGTCCACACGGCCCCAGTGAAAGGTCCCCCTCATGGTCACGTGCCCAGGGATTTGAGGTACAGAGGCTGGTGGAGTGGCAGGTGGAAGGAAATCAATCTCTGCATCTGTTGCTTGGCACTCTTTATTCCTGATTTCTTCTAATGAAGGGAGAAAGCCAGCCTCGCGCTGTGTAGGAGCTGGAATATGCCTCTTCATGCGTTTCCATGTTAGAAGGATCCTGGCCTGTGAGAGAGCCCGAGGCTCAAGAAAGTGCCCAAATATTTTAGCCCACAAGGGCTTTAGTTTTTCTTTAAAAGCCAGTACCATCTGACTTCCAGGACTACAGACATTTTATTTTGCATTTCTCTATATTCCTAGTCTGTGATGTGCTGTAAAAGCCCCGAGCCCGGTCCCTGCCCTCAGAGGTCTCATGGTCTCATGCAGAAGTTTTCTACTTGACAGAACTGGACATGGCAGCCACTACTTAGCAGTGGGAGGCTGAAATAACAATGACATATTCCTACTTAATGCAGCACTCCAAAGTTTTGTGGATTGAAATATAACCTTTTAAATTTGTCCACAATACCGTTACATTAGTTACTTAAGGGTCCTCTGAGCCTGCTCTTGCCTGAGATCATTCACATATTTCTAGTCATGTGGCTGTTTGTCTCAGGCTACACAGTGGAAATAACTTCAGATCCATGCCTGGCTCTTAGTGTTGGATGTAGCTTGGGTCATGTGTCTCTAACAGACTAGTCCAAGTTTTCTCAAATAGAGGTCACATTCCAAAAAAACCCCCGTCTGGATGTACACGTGACTGCCAAGATTCTACCTTCATCATCTTTTTCAAGGTTCTAAGGCAAGTCCTGTAGCCCAGCTCAGAATCAACATGAGAGGAGAATATCCAAGACATAGATGTAGGTAGTATGATTTATTGAGGATCATTCCTTTTATAGTCAAATACAGGCCTTCGCTGAATAACATCTTCCTCCCTATCTCCTTCTCCCTCTCTCACTGTTCTTCTTGTGGTGCCAGGGACATATTACTGACTTTTGCACACACGCCAGGCAAATGTTTTAGTACTGAGTTGCACCCAGATTTTGATTTAGGATCTATTATGTGCTTGGTATGGAACAGGTACTTCATATGTGGTATCTTATTAACTATGTATGATAGTTCTATAAGTTATTCTTTTTCCAAGTATCCTGAAGTAAATTAAATTACCTGAGCTTATAACAAATGGTTGAGATTTTTAACAATGAACTGAGCAGTTCCATAAACCAGTTTGCCTTTCTGTCTTGTTACAACAAGTCACACAGATTGGATGAGAAACCCTTTGAAACACAAAATGGGATGTATGGAAATGTGTTGGGTAAGTAATGGCTACATGGCAGCACCCTGATCAACCTATGAGCTAACAGTGACTCAGAAATTGCCAGTGAGTTCCGAGTTTCTAAATGGCTCATCCTACAACACAGAAAGCATCTTGGCTTTGGTTACCAAAAGGGCTAAGTTGAGAATCTACCATGTCGTTAGTTATTGAAGGGTTTTCTTGGCTTTAGTGATAACATCTTTAAAGTGGGAGCCCTGGTCTAGGTATCAAATATTTCCATGCAGATACAACGCTAGACACAGCTTGGTGCATAGATGGAAATCAATCAAGAGTAAGGCAAGAGTAGTTGCAGGAGGGTATTTTAGACAAGGAGAACTATGCTGGAAGGAGAGAGGGCTTTGGCAACAGGGATGAGTGTAAAAGAGACTCCCAGGAAATCGGCACCATGTATCAACTCTCTGGTTTTGAGGGAGCCATTTTTCTCTCTGAATTTTACCTTTCTCATCTGAACTATGAGGGTATTGTATTCATTTATATATCTGCTCTTCTCTTCAGTGATTTATTTGTTGTTTTAACCAACAATTCTGTGTGCCAGTGACTATACAGATAGACATCTGAAATGAAGCTGTGAGGGATATCAGCCTGCCTCTTCTCCCATGGGTCTTCCTTTTAGATCTAGTACCTCAAAGAACCATATGCTTATAGGGGAAGACAGTAAAGAGTGGATGAGATTCGGTCCCAAATTGCAGAGTATCTGCCCTTTGTGAAATAGGACACCTCTCCCCCATCCCAAGTCAGCCACCTCAGGCTAGCGTATTGAACCATTCCTGCCATTGAGTATTCTCAATAGATGTCATATATATATATATGTATATGTATATATTATATAAAATAAATGAATAAAAGTTATGGGCAAAGCGATCTTTTGAATTCTGTTTGGTGCCATACTATGAAATATGAGGATACCAATATTGGGAAATGAGTAATTTTCAACTCTAATTTATAATTATGTTTCATCCTAAGAGATTTTTGCTGGCTGATTGGAAGTATTTTCTTTTGGTGGATTTGAGTGAACCTTCTGGAATAGCGCATTGGCCTGAATAGAATACAGATGTGGCTTATGATTTACTACGCATATTTGACATCATTTTTTCCCCAGACTACCCTGCCCTAAGATTGCCATAAAAGTGACTTTAAATAAATGAATGCGTATTGGCCAACAACTAAGCAATGGCTCAAACAGGGCCCTATTATTACAGTTTGAATCTCACTTTGAGGATATAAAATAAGAATGCCATATCAAGTTTAGGGTCCTGTATTCCATGTTCAGTAAATGGTAAAGTTTTGTTGGCCTCTTAATTTACAGTTGTTTTTTTTTTAATTGTCTATGTAAGTAACACAATTTTGCTTTCTATGAAGGCAGGATGCTCTGAGTTCAGCTTTGGATATCTTTTGTACCATGTGTTTATCAGCAAGTCAAGTGATATTTGGGGATGGATCCCTGAAGAGGCATGGCCAGAATCTGAGGAACTGCCTTTCTCAGACCATTGCTGAGAGATGGTTAAAATGCAGCTCAAACATTCAAAGCCAGCTTCTGATCTCTATTCTAATCAGTTTCCAGACTTAGGCTGTGTAATTTTATTTCATTATAACATTTGAAGTTGTACTGCTAGAGTTAGTGTCGATGTGCTTAGCATATACAAAAATTCATATACATTTTCTCTCAAGAAGTCGTAACTTGCAAATTTAATCTGTTTAAGCAATCTAACATGTACTCTATATTTGAATGTCAATCTAAAAGGTCAGAATGGAATGTTGCCAAAGCAGAATATCAAAGGTTTCCTCCTTTCCACGTAATGTCATTAAAAATGTCCGACCCAGGTCCCATCAATATTTACCATTGGTCAAATTGTAGCTGCCCTAGCTCTGCTAATTGTAAAGTAAGCAACTGAGGTAGGCTACATTATTTCACTTCTCACTGCAAGGGCTTTGTTATCTAGAAAATAATGGTAGTAGAGCAACTTCATGCTGGGGTCTTGGTGATTTTAAAAGAAGTTAATGTGTTCTCTGTATTAGCTAGCTTAGCAAGCATTCAAAAAAGGTCTGACTATGTGCTATTTGTACTGTTGTCTGACATGATTGGTTTCTCTTGTGAGTTTCACAAAATAACAATGCTTTGTTCAAACTCAGAGTTGTCTAAGGAAGTTTGTTAAAAAATGCCTATGATTTGGGGCTCAGATAGATGCACCAGACCCAGACAAAACAGGTTCTTAGCCTGATGTCTGCCAGTCTTCACAGAAGATTCTAAGATCATTGTGTCAATTCCAGCCAGGCCCATCTTAGCATCTCAGTGGAGGGTGAAAAAAGGAGGGTGCACACAGAGTGAAGTAATCAGTAAGTGCTGGGTGTGATCAATTAGTAGTGGGAGTGACCAGTGAGTACTGGGCGTGGTCAGAGAGTACTGGGAGTGGTGATAAACACTGGGGGTAGGGGCAGTATGTCCACCTACTACTTTCATTTATTATTTCACTGATTAGACCTGGCTCTGTTTCCTGTCTTTCTTATCCCATTGTAGAAGCAAGCCTGTGAAAATGTAGGCCAGATCAGATCCATCTTGTCTTCGACACTTTCTAGTGGTGTCTGCTCATACTCAAAACCCAGGGGTTGGAGATGAGCTCAGTGGAAGAGCACTTGACTAGCAAAGTCTCTGAGTTGGTCCTCAGCTCTGGGAAGAAAGAAAGAGTGAAAAGAAAGAATGAGAGGGAAAGGGAAGAAGGAAGGGAGAAGGAAGGAAAGAAGAAGGAAGTGAGGGAGAGAGGGAGGGAAGGAGGAAGGGAAAGCTTAAAACTTTGCTATGTCCTAGGAGATCTTTTTGTCTTGGCTCCATCTAAATTCTGACTTTATCTATAGATCCTGTGTCTTCATAATACTTGAACCATTGTGCCATTTCCATGTTTGTCCTATACCATAAGGAAAAGGAAATAGTCTCTCGGGTCTTTATACTGAAAGTAGAAAGCCAATCTCAGAGAGGTTGAGTGGATCTGGAACTTAGAACTGGTGCACTTAGCATTGAGGTTCAGTACAGTCCAACTACTCACTTTATCCCATTTATTCAAACCACCTCAAGCCCCTAGCCAGACTGTAGAGACAGCCCAGGAAAGTTTAAGTCATCTCTAGGCCTGAGGTCAGCTCAGGTTCATTGGTTCGGCCAGCTTTTCATGGACCGAATGAAATGACCCTGTGGAGGAGTGAATGATGGGCTTTCCTGGGTCACATGTCACTTCAGCTGTCACTCTGGAGTGAATGATGGGCTCTCCTGGGTCACATGTCACTTCGGCTGTCCCTCTGGAAAAAAAACATCTCTGCTTGGCACATGCAGAAGAGATACAGTCCTTACCGCATTCTTCAGGTTACCTTTTTAGTTCCCTGAGTATTCTAGTTCATTTTAAACAATCAAAATGAATGCCTTTGTCCTTCAAGATTTCTTCATGTAGATCAGTTGTTTAACCCACCAGGGTCTGTAGTTGGCCTTCAGAGCCTGAGTTTCCTTCAAAATCTTGTATTAAATCCTCTCTTTACCTACACAAGCTCATTTGTGTTTTTGGCAAAGGGATACAGCATTTTCCAAGTTTTCTAAGGGATTTGTTCTTCAGAAAATGTTCAGAATGATTAGCAATAAAAGCTCTCTAAATTATTTATTTAACAGAGAATGTATATATTATATTACCTAAACTATTAATTCTTAAAACAATACTGTAAGTTAGTATTAATTACCATTTGCCTTCTTTCTTTTTGGCAGTTCTGGGGTTTGAACTCATGCCCTATTGTGTTGCTAGTCATGCATTCCTATAACTTGAGCTCATAGCCCAGCTCATACCCTGGGAATTTCATAGATGCAAAGCTGATGTCAGAGTCTCATTATTGCACATAGATTTTAATCATGAGAACCCTATTTTAGACTCTAATATACTTCCAAGAATGTTCTCTATTTTAATATTGGCCTATATTTTATCAAAGCAACAGAAACATATGTAGTTTAATAAAATAAAACTCTGCTCCATGTATGTGTGTGTGTGTGTGTGTGTGTGTCTTCATGAGCATGCGCACACACATCAGTGCCTGAGTTGAGTTCAGGGCTCTGCCCTCTCTCTGCTTGGCTTTCAAGTGGCGCTCTACCATTGGAGCCACACCCCTACTTTCAGCTTTTCCTGGTAAACTGGAGATACAACTTTCACAGACTTATCTGCCTGGGCTGGCAATCTGCAGATCTCAGCCTCCTGAGCTGCTAGTATTACAGGTGTGACCTACCAACACTCAGCCAAATATGATGCTTTTAAAGTGAAAACATCTTTTTCTACTTCCTGCATTGTCCCCTTTTATTCATTTTTTTTCTCCTTAATGCATCCTATCTCCTGGTTTATGCTGGGAGCTTTGTTGAAACCTGGGGAGTCCTGGGTTGTTCTTATAGTAAGCCTGAAGCAGAGGGAAGCCCCTTTGCGAAGAAGTGAAAGCTGAGACCCGTAGGAAATGATATGGTTTAGTAGAAGTAGGAGATGGAGCGAGAGAAAAATGCCAGGGAAAGAAAACTAATCAGAAAGAGGAGAACCCCAGCTAAACAGTGCCTTTTCCTTGGTGGTAGGAGTTGGTGATAGGAGTCTAGAAAATAATCACTGAAAGGGGCTTTGGCTATGGCCGGACCCGGGGTCATCATTCAGTCAGGAGTCCAGATGCCAGAGGCTCCATGCTTTTCTATGAAGCTTTGTGCTGCAGCTTCATCTCTTTGGTTCAATTGCCAAAGCCTAGGCAGACAAAGACACTTTTGAAATAAGAAAAAAATAGATAATGTTGAATTTGCAGTTTTAGGCAAAATGTGAGCATTGAATTGTTAGCAGACAAAAGATTTTCATACTTTATTCACCTTCCCTATTTAATCTGTGCATGCATGTATATACATGTATATACATGTATATGCATGTATATACAGACACATTTACATCTGTATACATATACACACATATTTATACGTAAATATATGTACATATATTGTTTTTACAAAGAAGCTTTTTTCAAGACTAATGTTAGTGACTTATGATTTATATTGAAAGCCTTCCATGACATATTGGTGAGCGTTTCAGAATTGCAGACATATCTGAACCAGTTATTCTTGTCCTCATCCATGTGTGTGTATATGTGTGTGTGTGTGTGTGTGTGTGTGGGTGTGTGTGTGTGTGTGTGTATCCGTGTTTTTTTTCCCAAATGTGCCAGGAAAATACTGAATAGGGATCAGGGCCAAAATGGAATGATATCTTTTTAGACCCACCTTAGAACTTCACCGTTTCTATTTTCATAACCCCAGGTTCTCTTTGAAAATCACCTGCAGCTACGGGTATCTTTGCCTGGCCTCTCATTCTGTTGCAGTCCTGCATGACACAACTGCCTTCGATTCAGGTCAGGCAGGGCCTGTCAGGAAACTGCCAAAAAATGCAACCTAATCCTGAGTCTTGCTTCCTAGTAGCAAGATGCTTCCATTTTATGAGCATTCCTTTAGGGAGCACAGGATGGAAAAATAAATAACAAATGAGAAATTCCCTAAATATCACTCTGTTACTGGTTTGCACTCTCTTCAGGCTCGGGTTCTCACAGGGGAATCTTCTCCTATGTTCCTGTCTCTGAATCATGATTATGATTGAACCTCTACACCAATCAAGCCTAGTTCAGTATTTAATCAATCTCGAATTACCTCCCAAGTTGTTGCAGTTCAGATGTCAGTTCTGCTGCTTTTCTGCTTCTATCCACTTGCATTTAAACAAACCCTTGCAGTCCCTTTCCTCCCTTCCTTTTCACTTTACCTTCTTTTCCCTTCCTCTCTCTCCTTTTTTCTTTTCTTTCTCCCCAGTTCCCTCAGCCTAGCCCTGCCCAAAATGTTTAAGCTTTTGAAAAAGAACTCAAGTTTTGGTAGAGAAATAAGTAAGCTGATGAATCACAAATGGACTGAGGAAGCTGATTTTCCCCTTTCAGGAAGAGCTGAAGTGCTTCGTGGCTAGTGAAACTGTGTTGAAGAACTCATAGCCTTTATAGGAGCCAGCCCTGCTCACCCGAGTGAGGCAAAGGGAATTTGAGTGTACCAGGGAGACGATGTCTTTTGCATAACAATCTAGTTCTTCCATATACTGCTGAATATTCATATTGTGTGGGGGTGGGGCAAGAGGCTAGAAGTTGCAGTATTTACAAATTTGTGGAGATAGAAAATGCAGATCAGCCCCTGGGAACTGCAATATTGATTTCATCATTTTACATGCTCAGGATCTCTGAAACTGAATTTCATTTTAGTCTTTTTTTTTGCTTTTTACTTACACTGAAACAAGGACAACCTGGAAAGTTATAGAATTCTGGATGTGTTCCAATGCCTTTCACTTTGTGATAAGCATATAGTTTAAAATCTGTCCAATTATGCTCTGAATACTGTTTTAGTCTTCATGTTACATTGCCTATATCTGTCTTCCATCTCTCTATTTTTTAATCTAATTTATAATGCTGAAGTGATTAGATAGATAACAGAGTCAAACCAATATTGCAGAGTCTAATGATTGGACTATATATAATCATACAGATACTAATGAATGTATATGTGATGATGATATACAACAATGAATGCACAATGAATACATAAATGGCTCCACACATTGCACTCATCTGGAAAGTGAGTTGCATAGGTGATTAATAAAGTATATTTGAGGTCTGAAATTATATTTAGGCTAGTTCCCATAGAATATAAAAAGGAAATTGCTCTTTATTAAAAACCATGGGAACTTGCCCATTCCATACCATCTCATCTATCACTTAATTCTCATAACCATCGTATGAGGTAGATGTGAAGAAATTATATCACTAAGAATAGCCTGAGATCCATTGCTTGGATTTGCTGGGATATAATTCAGGGGTTCTCTGTTTCACTATAGAGATGAATGAAGGCCAATCTGTGTCATCACACAGAGTTCCTCCTTTTGACAGGCTTGACAACAGGAAACATTGTAGGCCGAAATTCATGAGAAAGGAGTTGTGATCAATTAATTCCCCCCATTTAGATTACTAAGAGTTTAGAACATGCTCCATGTCCTAGGTACTAGGGAAGTCCCGTGAATGCAGAGAGCTAAAGGTGTGGGAGGGGAGAAGAGACACCTCCACGTGATGCATTATGGTTCACCATCTCAGCACGGCAACAGAATCAGACCCAAAGCATGTGTCATCCTTACCTCACCTTTGAGAAGGAAAGCTTTACCCTCAAGGTCTTGTAGGTACTTGGAGAATCTTTCAGTTATGCATGCGGGCCTACATGGCCTAAACTCAGGATGAGTCAGATCTATTATCTGTTGCTCAATAGATGTTTGGTTACCAAACATAGTTTGGGAATTCAAAGGATCAGCAAAGGAGTGACAAGGAGTGAAGGTATTAATTGTAAACCCCTGCTTACTTCCCTTCACTCCCCGAATGATCATTCGGTGCCTGAGTAGCCTCTAGGATTCAAATCACAGAAAAGTAGTTGGAATTTCTTACTCTGCTCATTCAATCATTAAGGATATTAAAGAAGATTTGTATTATTACTCATTGTTGTTATCTTTAAGGAGTTACTTTTAACCACTTTAAATGGTTTATGAATACAATATATCTTGATCAATATCATCCCTTTCAACATTCTCACCCATCCTTCCTTCACCCATCCCTTTCCTCCCTCTTCTTAGTTTTGTAGGATACCCATCGCTTCTTTACTGAAGTCTCCTCCACTTTTCCTCTTTAACATTCCCTTTCCTCTTGACTCCACCCCAGCCCTTTAAAGTACCTGCTTCCTGGTGTTTTATTTTGCCAAATTTTGATTTTTGCCTTCCCGAGGAACTATTTTCTTTCTGAGCATTATTTGAGATATTCCTGAATCAGTTAATACATTTGTATATACTTACATGCCACCCAACTTATTTAATTCCAGGTATACTGTGAAAAAGTCTCTTCCCTTTTCCTACAGTGTCTTTCCTGTACTATCTGCCGGGTGAAGTGTCTCCAGAGCCACCTCCTTCAGGAAGCTTGCCTTCTTTCAGCTTTCTTGATGTGTAGTCCCACTGAGCTTCCAATGTAAACATGGCTCAATTCCCCCACAGAGATAAGTGTCACATGGCACTACCATATGTTAGGGCCACTTAGATGTTGTTGGATGGGACTGTAGTGGTAGTAGTAGGATGCTCTCTTATTTTCTTTCTTCCTTGAGTGGCTATAATCAGATAGAGATGCCCACTATCTCACTCACTTTCCTAACCCAGAACCCAAATTTATGCCCAGACATGGTTGTCACTTGACAACATGCATCGAGTTAAGGAAAGCTCCCATTGGTCTCTTCAGAATGAGACACCACCTAGGCTATGAGGTAGATGCTGCAGAAATAGAGTAAGAGCCATCTGGGCACCACTGGTTCCACCTGTAATCCCAGCTACTCAGAAGGCTAAGCTCTGAGCATTACAGTTCAAAGCCAGCCTGGGCAGGAATAGCCACAAGACTCTTCTCTCCAATTAACCACCAAGAAGCTGGACATAGAGTGATGGCTCAAGAGGTCGAGCATTAATGTTGAGCACAAAATCTTGGGGACAGGACCTAGAACCTGAACTTAAGCCACTGGCAAAAATCAGAAAGATATCTAAACTTAGCCAGAGAAAGGAGTGAGGAGAACTCAGGAAGATGGATTCATAATTAAGAACATGAGACTTTGGGTCTTAAATTTGAGCTGAGTTTCAAATTCTCCTCTGATTCTTGGACAAAGGTATAAAACAATGATAATGCTTATAGTTACCATGTTATATGGATTAGATACAATGTTGGGATGGGTCTTTAGTAGCTCAACAGAGTGTGCAAAACACTTGTGTCAACTTCCACATACATTATGTCCTGAGCTCATCCCAGTAGACAAGAAATAATTGAGTCAAGGTTTGGGGGCTCTTGCCGGGAATGTGGCCTAGTAGCTGAGTGTTTGTCTACCATGCATGAAGACCCGGGTTCGTTTCCCTGGTACCACATTAAAAAAAGCTGGAAGTGGTACTGTGGCTCAAGTGACAGAGCTCTAGCCTTAAGAAGCCCAAGGACAGTGCCCAGCCCTGAGTTCAAGACCCATGACTGGCAAAAAAATGTTTGGGTGCTGTGTGGGGTGGAGTATTCAAATGCAAATCCCTGAAGTCCAAAATTTAGTGATGTTTGGTGTGAACATTATTGCTTTGTAAGAAAGCAGTTGTTCTTTCTCTCTCTCTTTCTCTCTGTCACACACACACATACACATGCACACATACACACGCACGCACATGCATGCATGCAAACACACAAACAATCTCACAAAACCATACACTACCATCCAAATAATCTCCCTTTCAATAATCTTCACTCCTTTTTCTTGTTTGCATCTGAAAACCAAGGCAGGTAGCCTGTCCTTCCTCAGGGGCCATCCTAAAGCCGTGAGCGCCAGTCCTGCTCTTCCTACCTGGGGTGAAAATTACGCTGCCTACATTTGCTGTCCCCGTAGAAGTAGATTACAAGATCACTTCACAGTAACTCGTGTTATGCTGCTGTGTTTAAAAATAGATGTAAATAGTTAACATGTCTTTGAAAAGGAATCAAATTCTCACGTAGTGCCTTTATCAACCAGCTGGTTTTTGTAAGCATCATCTCTCATCTGTGTGCAAACATTACTTTTAAGTGATCAGCTGGCATAATTAGGTAAGATTGTACACTAGAAACTTAATTCAGTGTTCCTCTTCATCTCGGCTGGAAGAAGAAACAAACATCAGGAAGGATGATACAACAGGAAGGCTTTCCCCTCAACAGGGGAGGCTTTCCCAGCAGCTGCAATACCTAGCTAATCAGCAGAGCTGGTGATTTATTTATTTGTTTTTCCTCGTATAGTTCAAAAGTATGACTTTGCTGAACCTAATGCAGAGAAGCCTTGACCCACAGGGGAAGGTTTCATTGCTGGCATAGACAGCTTTGTGTTTTAACTATTCTCCTATGTAGCTTGGTGTTTAACACTCTTATCTCCTCACACTGAAGAGCTAGGTCAGGTTCCAGGAAATTTCAGTAAAGCAGATGCAAATGGAGGCTGTGCCACCACAGAATAGAAAGGAATGGGTGGCTGCCAGAGAAAGGAGAGTATCCATTTTTCTCCTCAGTGTTGTCCACTGGACTGATCCTTAAATTTCTCTTGCACACCCAGTCTCAAATTTGAAAATCATGAGCATGGGAAGGGCCCATTCCAGCTGCTGTCTTCCTGGATGTCTCAGACGCTGCCAATTCAGTGTTAATAGTGCTGATTTAGACACTATTGTGAAGCCCAGAAAGGCAATGCATTGTCATTGTGTGTGTGTGTGTGTGTGTGTGTGTGTGTGTGTGTGTGTGTGTGGAGAGAGAGAGAGAGAGAGAGAGAGAGAGAGAGAGAGAGAGAGAGACAGAGACAGAGAGAGACAGAGACAGAGACAGAGACAGAGACAGAGAGACAGAGAGAGAGAGAGGGAGATTACCATAAAATCCATTGTACAGAAAATAGGCAAAACATAGTCAGGTCCTAATGGCTCATGCCTGTAATCCTAGCTACTCAGGAGGCTGCAATTTGAGAACTGAAGTTGGAAGCCATGCCAAATAGGAAACTCTACCAGACTCTTAGCTCCAATTTACTATCAGAAGCCCAGAAGTAGTGCTATGGCTCCAAGTGCTAGAGCACTAGCCTTGAGCAAAGCACCTCAGAGATAGCACACAGGCTCTGAGTTCAAGTCCCACGACTGACAAAAAATTAAGTAGAACTTGATGGGCAGGGATCAAATATCTTAAGAATCCTGATGGGGTCGCCAGATGTGATGACTTAGCAGGGCTCTTGGCTTTTCTGCACTGACCTTGAACTAGACTGTGTAGAGTCCCAGCTACTACTGACCCTGCTCCCTCTGTGACCTAGAAGAAAACAATACTCATTAACTTCAGTCATACATGTGAACCATTAGACTACTGCTCAGCTCACAGTCTGTTCTCTATAAATTCTGGTTCACGTACAAGTACAGAACAGATAGACCCCAAAGAACCTAGTGGGTATAGGAAGGCCAGAACTCTGAGAGGAAATATTTAATTTGAGATCTGAAAACAAGTCAGTAGAAGGGAACATGAGTCTCCTCTTCTAGAAAATATGCTGGAATATACCCAGAACTCAAGGCCGATGGGCCACGTTTCCATGGCTTTATTTAGCCAATGTGATGCTAACCCATTCATTTAATCTCATTTAATTTAAATATAGTCCTGGAAGTGATGCTGTGGCTCAACATGTGGTTCAACATGGTAGAGCGCTAGCCTTGAGCTGAGGAGATCAGAGATAGCGCCCACACCGAGTTCAAGCCCCATGAATGACCAAAAAAAAAAAAAATATATATATATACACACACACACACACACACACATACATTGCCCTATTTAAATCTTTCTTTTCATGTTCACATTACAAACAAGATCTGAGAATACTAAGCTATTGAGTTGTGAAGTTAAGATTGAAGTTGAGGTCTCTTTGGGGACAAGGCCAACACACTGGTAAGCTGGTTTGAAACTTTTCAGGTGAAAAAAATGTGAACTTGAAAATTCCACAAGAAGGAAAAGCACGGCCAATGTCTCAAAGCAGAGATGTACTGAAGACACCCTTCCTTCAATCTCTACATTCCATTATTTAGTAACAAAGGCTCCAGGTTTCAACATACAAATGCCATTCGGAACACTTGGGAGATTTGTTCTGAATCTTTGTATTTTTTCACTTTTATTTTTAAAATTCTTTGTGTGTATATTCTCTTCCACGGAGCTACTTTCTTCCCTGATCATATTTACAAATTTTTTTTTTTTTTTTTTTTTTTTGCCAGTCCTGGGCTTGAGCTCAGGGCCTGAGCACTGTCCTTGGACTTTCTCAAGGCTAGAGCTCTACCACTTGAGGCTCAGCACCACTTCTAGCTTTTTGCTATGTATGTGGTACCGAGGAATCGAACCCGGGTCTTCATGCGTGCTAGGCAAGCACTTTAACCACTAGGCCAAACTCCCGGCCCCATATTTACAAATATTAAACCTTGGAATGGTTTCTATTCTTAAGTACCAAGGATAAAATTAAAATATTCCATACAAACAGCCAGTGGCTTCAAAGGCTGTGGTCTACTTTCAATCTTTTTGTAAAGCCAAAGCAAAATAGCATTCTTGAGATGGAAACATTGAGTTGAAATGCTCAGAGTAGCTAACTCAAATCTTCCCTTCTCTACTGCTTCAAAATCCTCCCTGTCCTAAGAATGAGTGAAAAGTTGGGTGCTGAGGGCTCACACCTATAATCCTGGCTACTCAGGAAGCTGAGATCTGAGGATTGTCGTTGGAAGCCAGACTGAGCAGGGAAGTTTAATCACCAAAATGCCCAAAAGTGGAGCTGTGGTTCAAGTGGCAGATGCCAGCTGAAGGCACAAAAGCTCAGGGACAGCACCTAGGCCCTGAGTTCAAGCACCATGACCTGCACAAAGAGAAAGAAAAAGAGACAGAGAGAGAGAGAGACAGAGAGAGAGAGAGAGAGAGAGAGAGAGAGAGAGAGAGATGAGAGAGAGAGAGAGAGAGAGAGAGAGAGAGAGAGAGAGAGAGAGAGAATGATTGGAAATGGTGTTAGAGTATAGTACATTTTAGATGTCACATGGTGTCATGAATTTTGCAAGAAAACCAGATCTCACAGTTTAAGTTTTGTATTGACAAAATCCTTAAAAATGATTTTCAGTTTTAAAGCAGTGGATGATTAGTCATTTAAAATAACCATATAAAACTTATAATCCATCAAAGTTACCTAGTAAGCATAAACTGGTGACCGCAGCGTGTTGCCTTGAGAGTGAAATTTGTCTAGGTTTTGTGCTCTATGTCTCACCCTGCAGCTGGAAGGGAAGCCAGGCACCTGGAGTTCTTCACTCTCCCTCCCCACCCCTGCTCCCTGTAGGAAAGTCTGATTCTTCTTGCCACTCAGGGCTTAGCCCAAAAATCATTGCCTTCAGAGTTCTCTGGGCCTGTACAATGGAAGCCTTCATGAAACTCTTGTTCCCCTGTGGTAACACCTATCCTACCCTGAAACCATTTCATTTCTTGCTTTGTTTCTTTCCCCATCTTTCTCCTTAGTGAAACTGTAAACTCTTGGAAACCTTGTCTTGTTCATTACTGCTTACAGCAAAGCCCAGCATAAAATAGGCACCTATAAAGATTTTTGGATGGATGCAGGATTGTCAAAGTACTTTTAAAATATTAACCTGCTCGAGGCTGGGTGTTTGGCATAGTGATAGAGTGCTTGCCTAGCATACAGGAAGACCCAGGTTTAATTCCTCTGTACCGCATACATAGAAAACTGAGAAGTGGTGCTGTGGCTCAAGTGGTAGAGCTCTAACTTTGAGAAAGTCCAAGGACAGTGCTCAGACCCTGAGTTCAAGCCTCAAGACTGACAAAAAAAAACCAACCAAAAAACATAATAACCTGGTCCCATTAATCTATCACGTAAAAACTGCAATGAGAAAACTTTTAAAAAAGCAAACATCTAAGATAACATATAGTAACATCATTTCTAAATATGTTGAGGAAAATAATAGACAATTTCCCCAAAGCTTCATATGAATTTTAATCTCTCTATACTATCTACTGCAGTGCTAATTTCTGAAAGTTTAGGAAACTGCCTCAATATTTGGAGTATAAAGGTAAATCTTGGCTCTTGGCTCAGTACATGGGAAAAGAAGCTGAATTTGTTTTATATGAGAGGAAACAAAGGAGTTCAGTCTAGAAGTTCAGAGAAATGAGCTTATCTGTGGTTCATGTAAACACAATATTTCCAAGTAGTTGTCTGTCGGTCAATGCCAGTAGAGCTGTTACACAAAATGGAATTTCAGAGCAAGGTTCACTCAGCCATACCCAGTCCCAAGTCTGACACTTAGATTCTTAAACTACTCCTTTAATTTTGCACATAGTAGCCTCAGACTTCATTTCACATTGATATAATCTTGCTCACAGTTGTGTTTAAAAATATTCTCTTGAGGTTTAATTTTTAGACATTCTAACATTTAATAAAAATTGAACTGGGCATGTTACATGCCAAATTAGGAGAGCTGTCCTAATGCTTTTAAGGTATTAAAATCTCATTAAAAAGACTACTACTTGAAATGATTTTAAAATGCCCACACTGAGTCTTGCGATTTTTTTTTCCTAGAGGCAGGAAGATGAGGGTCAAGGAAGGTTTTTACTTGACAAAAATTTGACCTAAGGTACCAAATATTTGGGGGATTTGAATACTAATATATGAGCTGATAAATATAACATGTGTAAAATAATGAATATTCATTTCCTTCAGGGTCTTGTGTAAAACATTGTTAACATAAAATTATAGTAGAAATAATTACTGTGCTCAGAAGCCTATGTTTTATTGATTTGGGAAAAATGTATAAGAGGTCACCAAGGTCAATGCCTTTCAGATTTTTCTTTCTTCTTGTTCTGATGTACAGAAAAATGTATTTTATGACATTTCTTCTAAATGTACACATATGTATATTTGTACACATGCATACACACACCTGAACTAAAACTGAAACATATTTGCCAGAAATCATCCTTCTCCCCTTAGAAGATGAACTGTTTTTTATTTTATACTACTTCATTTTAGAAACCATCAACTACACCCTTTGAGAATGGACTTGAAGACACACTTCCTAGTAGGAAGACAAAGGTCCAAAAAGGAACTGTTCACAACTCCTTAGTTTATACTAAGTTACTCTACCTTTCCAGGCTCAAACTCACTGTATAAATGGCCTGGGCTGACAAACTCATGATTCTCCTGTCTTAGCCTCCTGAGGGCTGGGTGGTTACGGGTGTGAATCACTACTTCAGTTAGTTACTTGAAATAAAATGTTAGCGGATGTACAAATGCCCTCCTCTTCTTGATCAACCATGTTATAAAGCCATCAGCAGAAAGTAAAGCATAGTTAAGTAATAACATGAGCCAGGTTCTGGTGGCTATACCTGTAACCCCAGCTATAAGGAGATCGATTTCTGATTCAAGGATCAAGATTCAAAGCCAGCATGGACAGGAAAGTCTGTGAGATTCTCATCTCCAGTAGACTACTAAACCACTGGAAGTAAAGGTGTGGCTCAGATACAATGCTAGACAGGGACAGTGTCTAGATCCTAACTTCAAGACTCAAGACCAGCACAAATATATATAATATGTTATTATATTAAAACATTATGATTAATTATGTTACTATAGACTAACGTGTTCATATATTATATAATATATCCCAACTAATGTATATTTATGAAATACATACATGTGCACACACATGTGTATGAGTGTGCTGACATATGTGCATATATAATATATATAGTTTACATTCTGTCTCAACTGCATAAAATTCAACTTCCTATGTAAATAGTAACGTACGCTGAGCTCAGACCTTGGACAGTCCTCCTGCGGGTGGGCGGTCCCTCCATGGCATGTGAACTCTGCACACTTCTCTACCCAGCTGCCTGTGGCTGTGTTCACAGAACATGTAGCATAGAAATGTTTGGGTTTTTTTGTTTTTTGGTTTTGCCAGTCCTGGGTCTTCACCTCAGGACCTGAGCCTTGTCCTTGGGCTTTCTCAAGGCTAGAGCTCTACCACCTGAGCCACAGCACCACTTCTGAGGGATTGAACCCGGGTCTTCATGCATGCTAGGCAAGCACTCTACCACTAGGCGACATTCCCAGCCTAATCTTTACTTTTAAGATTTAAAAAGAAATAACTATTAGTGGTGTATTGGGGTTTGAGCCTGTGATCCTGTGTACTCAGAAGGCTGAGATCTGAGGATCGTGGTTTGAAGCCAGCCTGGATAAGAAAGTCCATCATATCTCCATACCAAAAAAACTGGAAGTGGAGCTGTGGCTCAAGTGATAGAGCATTAGTATGGAGTAAAAGGAAGCTCAGGGACAGAGCCCAGGCTCTGAGTTTAAGCTCCAGAATTGGCATATGTGCATGTCCACCTACTATACACTCTTGTGCTCTCTCTCTCTCTCCTTCCCTCCCTCCCTCCCTCTCCCTCCCCCTCCCTCCCTCCCTCCCCCTCCCTCCCTCCCTCCCTCCCTCCCTCCTCTTCCCTCCCTCTGTCTCTCTCTCTCTCTCTCTCTCTCTCTCTCTCTCTCTCTCTCTCTCTCTCACACACACACACACACACACACACACACACTCTCAATACTAGTATAGGTATGTAGAAAGTTCTTAGGAGAGGACATTGCTTGTGAAAGTATGATATATATTTCTATAGAAAGTAAAGACATTTTTGGATGTTGACATTAGTTCAAGTTGTGAGGACTGGGATAGCAAATGGGATTTTTCCGTACATCTTCAGGTACCTTGCAACCTGACTTGCAAACTAAAATTCAAATCGGAATATCCTCATAGCCCCTAATAAAGAAAAAGGCTGGAAACAAGGGCAAAGAGTTGGCCTTTGCCAGAGTGGCCTTTAGAAGCAAGTCCACACTTCTTTAGCATTGTTATTAGAGGTACAGGTGAGAGGGTGTGCAGCACATTAATCATCATCATATTTGTGGCATTAAATCATGGAGAAGACAGGAGATGACAAGGATTACATGTTGCCAGAAGGAAGCAGCTAGAAAGGTGAGCTGTAAAGGGAATGAAACAGATTAAAGAGATTGAATTGGAGCCATTGATCTACCAACTCTCCCCTGCCCTGCAAAAAATAGATTTGAAGCATTTCAGCTGAAGCAACATTTTCTGCTTTTAAGTTGGTTTATGGTCTTGGTATGCTAATTAATTGGCGGAGACAAGAAGATCGTGGTTTGAGGCCAGCTCATGCCAAAAGTTGAATCCCATTTGCAAACCAAACTAAAAGCAATAATAATAATAGCAATAATATTATTATCATAATAATGGTAATTATAGTAATAGTAATAAATATAGAACAAAATAAAGCAAAGAACCATCAAAAATACCTTGAAATATGGCATATGGCTCATATGGTAGAGTTCTTGTCTTGAAATCATGAGACATTGTGCAAAGACCCAGTGATAAATGAATTTTAGAACTCAGTATGGGAAAAATAATTTAATGAAAAAGGTATTCAAATTTCAACAAATACTATATAACCTTAGATATAAGAGCTTTGAACTTGTTCTACTTAGCCTAAACAAAAATTTAGGGGTACTTACAGCTGCAACAAAATTAGTTGAATTTAGAGAAGCAACTAATTAGGATTCTTTGGGAGCTTCTCTTTCCCTCCGTGGCTCCATCACATGCTACTGTCACTAGGATCAGGCCAGTGCAGGGGGGTGGGGGCGAGAGGATTTGGGCTGGTTTAGGCATTGGATTCTATGGGGCATGAAACAGTATGTCACAGCACCATGTGGTTGAAGGTTGACAGACATGCTCACAGAGAAGCAGGAGGCTGAGAAATCAGCCTTTGAGGAATTAAAACCAGAGACTAAAGAAGATATTTGCAGTAGAAATGACTGAAATGTTGAGTTACAACCACTGGCTTGAAACCATACCTTTGCGAATCTAGGCACTTTTGTGTGACTCTCAGCTCTTCTACTGAGGCATGGCCATGCACAAATAGGAAGAGTGGCCCACAGCGATCCTTCCACAGGGCTTGGCTGCCCTTCCCAGCAGCTTCCCCCCATGCGAAGTGAAAGGTGGTGTTCCAGAAGGAAAATCAAAATGCTTGGAAGGAACAATATAAGTAGCAAGAAAAACAAAAACAATACAATGCCTCCCCAACAGGCCACAACAAAAGCCCACAGATCTGTATTTCGCTTAGCAGGAGTTCCGTAGTCATTGAGTGGGTTTGGAATCAATCGATTGTGGCCTCTGTCTTGCTGGTGATCTTGGGTGTGTCATTTATCCATCCTGGTCTTCTGTTCTTTCACACGAATTAGTCCAGTGCCTCATTAGTAACCCCACATACTCTCCATCAGCAGGCACACTTGGAAGGCTCATAGAAAGGCCTTGAAAGTGAAAAGTCCTCTGGACACTGCAGTTTACTCTTCTCTTTTTGTTGGCATTGGGTTCATTCTATAGTTTCCATTTTGTGAGCATTTAATGAATGGAGTTGAAGCTCTTGATGAATCTGCATCAGCAATCATAATAACTACACCACTCCTCCTAATAATAATAATGCCACTTCATATTTACTGAGGGTTCACATTGTATTAGGCTTCTGGACAAAGCCTTTTCTGTGGCTTACTGATTTAGTCCTCATACCAATCCTTTGCATTAAGTGCTGTGAATTTTCTTATTGTACAAATAAGCAAACCACTCCACCCAGATGTGTCTAAAATATGTGTCACCAGCATCTTTCTCTGTGTTCGGTAATACTGGAATGCTAATTTTTATTTCCTCTCTGTCATGCAAGATTACCAAGAAGATTAATGAATAAATGTTGGCATAATATTGAGCATTCCTTGAAAGAAAGCTTCTGTTGAATACAATTAGTGTTACACATTTTCATAATAATGAAATATGCTATTTTTGTGCTGTGGTTCTTTTTAATCTTCCCAATCCTAGCTCACAATCAACTTATTTTCCTAAGCCTAGAGATGTCAGAATAGTTATCTTCTCTAATAGTTCCTTGAAACTCAGATATAAATATACTTATAATTGTATTTATATTTAATATAATTATGTGTTTATGTATCTTTCTTTTTATGCATCTGTATATGTATCTGTCTTTATTTGTGTATATATATATGTATGTATCTATCATCTAAATCTATATCTATCATCTATCTATCTGTCTCTCTTCTGTCTCATTCTCTGGTTCTCATCTGAAGTTTTTCTCAAGTTTTTTTTCCTTGAACTTTGGAGCTATCA